>NW_027141407.1:0-276509 GCF_036365525.1 Heterodontus francisci
TGACGTCAGGCTCACCGGTCTATAATTACCTGGATTATCCCTGCTACCCTTCTTAAACAAGGGGACAACATTAGCAATTCTCCAGTCCTCCGGGACCTCACCCGTGTTTAAGGATGTTGCAAAGATATCTGTTAAGGCCCCAGCTATTTCCTCTCTCGCTTCCCACAGTAACCTGGGATAGATCCCATCCAGACCTGGGGACTTGTCCACCTTAATGCCTTTTAGAATACCCAACACTTCCTCCCTCCTTATGCCGACTTGACCTAGAGTAATCAAACATCTGTCCCTAACCTCAACATCCGTCATGTCCCTCTCCTCGGTGAATACCGATGCAAAGTACTCGTTTAGAATCTCACCCATTTTCTCTGACTCCACGCATAATTTTCCTCCTTTGTCCTTGAGTGGGCCAATCCTTTCTCTAGTTACCCTCTTTCTCCTTATATATGAATAAAAGGCTTTGGGATTTTCCTTAACCCTGTTTGCTAAAGATATTTCATGACCCCTTTTAGCCCTCTTAATTCCTCGTTTCAGATTGGTCCTACATTCCCGATATTCTTTCAAAGCTTCGTCTTTCTTCAGCCTCCTAGACCTTATGTATGCTTCCTTTTTCCTCTTAGCTAGTTTCACAATTTCACCTGTCATCCATGGTTCCCTAATCTTGCCATTTCTATCCCTCATTTTCACAGGAACATGTCTCTCCTGCACGCTAATCAACCTCTCTTTAAAAGCCTCCCACATATCACATGTGGATTTACCTTCAAACAGCTGCTCCCAATCTACATTCCCCAGCTCCTGCCGAATTTTGGTATAGTTGGCCTTCCCCCAATTTAGCAATCTTCCTTTCGGACCACTCTCGTCTTTGTCCATGAATATTCTAAAACTTACGGAATTGTGATCATTATTCCCAAAGTAGTCCCCTACTGAAACTTCAACAACCTGGCCGGGCTCATTCCCCAACACCAGGTCCAGTATGGCCCCTTCCCGAGTTGGACTATTTACATACTGCTCCAGAAAACCCTCCTGGATGCTCCTTACAAATTCTGCTCCATCTGGACCTCTAACATTAAGTGAATCCCAGTCAATGTTGGGAAAATTAAAATCTCCTATCACCACCACCCTGTTGCTCCTACATCTTTCCATAATCTGTTTACATATTTGTACCTCTATCTCATGCTCGCTGTTGGGAGGCCTGTAGTACAGCCCCAACATTGTTACCGCACCCTTCCTATTTCTGAGTTCTGCCCATATTGCCTCACTGCTCGAGTCCTCCATAGTGCCTTCCTTCAGCACAGCTGTGATATCCTCTTTGACCAGTAATGCAACTCCTCCACCCCTTTTACCTCCCTCTCTATCCCAACTGAAACATCGATATCCTGGGATATTTAGTTGCCAATCATGCCCTTCCCTTAACCAAGTCTCAGTAAAAGCAATAACATCATACTCCCAGGTACTAATCCAAGCCCTAAGTTCATCTGCCTTACCTACTACACTTCTTGCATTAAAACAAATGCACCTCAGACCACCAGTCCCTTTATATTCATCATCTGCTCCCTGCCTGTTCTTCCCCTTAGTCACACTGACTTCATTATCTAGTTCCTTACAGGCTTTAGTTACTACCTCCTTACTCTCCACTGACCTCATTTGGTTCCCATCCCCCTGCCACATTAGTTTAAACCCTCCCCAACAGCGTTAGCAAAAGCACCCCCAAGGACATTGGTTCCAGTCCGGCCCAGGTGTAGACCATCGAATTTGTAATAGTCCCACCTCCCCCAGAACCGGTCCCAATGTCCCAAAAATCTGAACCCCTCCCTCCTGCACCATCTCTCAAGCCACGCATTCATCCTGACTATTCTTTCATTTCTACTCTGACTATCACGTGGCACTGGTAGCAATCCTGAGATTACTGCCTCTGAGGCCCTACTTTTTAACTTGGCTCCTAACTCCCTAAATTCTGCTTGTAGGACCTCATCCCGTTTTTTACCTATATCATTGGTGCCTATGTGCACAACGACAACTGGCTGTTCACCCTCCCCCTTCAGAATGTTCTGCAGCCGATCTGAGACATCCCTGACCCGTGCACCTGGGAGGCAACATACCATTCGGGAGTCTCGTTTTCGACCACAGAACCGCCTATCTACTCCCCTTACAATCGAATCCCCTATGACTATAGCCCTTCCACTCTTTTTCCCGCCCTTCCGAACAGCAGAGCCAGCCACGGTGCCATGAACCTGGCTACTGCTGCCTTCCCCTGGTGAGCCATCTCCCTCAGCAGTATCCAAAACGGTATACCTGTTGTGGAGGGAGATGACCGCAGGGGACACCTGCGCTGCCTTCCTGCTCTTTCTCTGCCTTTTGGTCACCCATTCCCTTTCTCCCTCAGCAATCCTAATCTGCGGTGTGACCAATTCACTAAACGTGCTATCCACGACCTCCTCAGCATCGCGGATGCTCCAAAGTGAGTCCATCCGCAGCTCCAGAGCCGTCATGCGGTCTAACAAGAGCTGCAGCTGGACACACTTCCTGCACGTGAAGGAGTCAGGGACATCAGCCATGTCCCTGAGCTCCCACATTGAGCAAGAGGAGCATGTCACGGGTCTGAGATCTCCTGCCATTTTTAATCTTAAGCTTAAACTTAGTTAAATGAAAAAGGAACTAAAAGTTTTTAACTAATCACACGATAAAACAAAAAGAGAAATAGAAAAAGCCTTACCTTATCTACACACCACCGAGTCCTTTTTTTTGGTTAGAGGAGGAGGGCGGGTGGGAGACAATACAGGTGTAGTGTCTCGGGTTCAGAAACGGCCCAAATATATAGGGATTTACTTACCCAGCAGCCCCCTGGTCTCCGCCGAAAACAAAAGGAAATTAAGTTTACTTTAAACTGACCTTCCCAGCTGCTCACTCGCTCGCACTCTCTGCTCCCGAAAAAGCTGCTGCAATGAAGAGGAGGGGAGATGGGGGAGAGGAGCAGAGAGGAGGGGAGGAAGAAGAGGGAGGGGAGGGAGAGGAGGGGAGGGGAGTGAGAGGAGGGGAGTGAGAGGAGGGGAGGGGAGTGAGAGGAAGGGAGGGTAGGGGAGAGGAGGGGAGGGAGAGGAGGCTTTTGGGGGCAGGTTTTTATCCTTGGTGTTTCGGGGCAGATTATTTTGGTATTCGGGTCTGGGGAAGTTTCTTTCTGCGTTAGGCTTTTGGAATGAGGTTCTTGGGGCGGGAACACAGGAACAGGAGGAGGCCATTCAGCCCCTCCATCCTGTAACTAAGGAGGATTGGGAGATTATTGCCATTTCCTCCTCAATTTTCACCCTTAATTCCCTCAGTATCCTGGGTTTAGGGAGTTAGTTTTTGGGATGTGGGTTTTTTTGGGATGGGTTTTTTTTTGCAATATGGTGTTTTTGGGATTGGGTTTTTTTGGGATGGGTTTTTTTGGGATGGTTTTTTTTGCAATCTGGGGTTTTTGGGATTTGGGTTTTTTTGGGATGGGTTTTTTTTGACGTGGGGTTTTTGGGATGGGTTTTTTTTTGCAATATAGGGTTTTTGGGATGTGGGTTTTTTTGGGATGGTTTATTTTTGATGTGGGTTTTTCTGGGATGTGGGGTTTTTTATTGACGTGGGGTTTTTGGGATGTGGGTTTTTTTGGATGTGGGTTTTTCTGGGATGTGGGGTTTTTTATTGACGTGGGCTTTTTGGGATGTGGGTTTTTTTGGGATGGGTTTTTTTTGATGTGGGTTTTTCTGGGATGTGGGGTTTTTTTTCGACGTGGGTTTTTTGGGATGTGGGTTTTTTTGGGTTGGGTTTTTTTTGACGTGGGGTTTTTTTTCGACGTGGGTTTTTTGGGATGTGGGTTTTTTTGGGTTGGGTTTTTTTTGACGTGGGCTTTTTTTTTTCGACGTGGGTTTTTTGGGATGTGGGTTTTTTTGGGATGGGTTTTTTTTGACGTAGGTTTTTTTTTCGACGTGGGTTTTTTGGGATGGGGTTTTTTTGAAGTGGGGGTTTTTTTGACGTGGGGTTTTTTTGACGTGGGGTTTTTTTGACGTGGGGTTTTTTTGACGTGGGGTTTTTTTGACGTGGGGTCTTTTTGACGTGGGGTCTTTTTGACGTGGGGTCTTTTTGACGTGGGGTCTTTTTGACGTGGGGTTTTTTTTGACGTGGGGGTTTTTTTGACGTGGGGGTTTTTTTGACGTGGGTTTTTTTTCGACGTGGGGTTTTTTTGACGTGGGGTTTTTTTGACGTGGGGTTTTTTTGACGTGGGGTCTTTTTGACGTGGGGTCTTTTTGACGTGGGGTTTTTTTTGACGTGGGGGTTTTTTTGACGTGGGGGTTTTTTTGACGTGGGTTTTTTTTCGACGTGGGTATTTTGGGATGTGGGTTTTTTGGATGGGTTTTTTTTTGACGTGGGGTTTTTGGGATGTGGGGTTTTTTTTCGACGTGGGTTTTTTGGGATGTGGGTTTTTTTGGGATGGGTTTTTTTTTCGACGTGGGGTTTTTGGGATGTGGCTTTTTTTGGGATGGTTTTTTTTTGACGGGTTTTTGGGATGTGGGTTTTTTTTTGAGATGGGTTTTTTTTTGACGTGGGGTTTTTGGGATGAGTTTTTTTGGCAATATGGGGTTTTTGGGATGTGGGTTTTTTTGGGATGGTTTTTTTTTTGACGTGGGGTTTTTGGGATGTGGGTTTTTTTGGGATGGTTTTTTTTTCACGTGGGCTTTTTGAGGTTGGAGGTTTGAGCGTAAATTGATTCCAGACTGAAACCGAGCTTTTCTCTCTCTCAGGGGGAGGAGATTTCAGTTTTCTCTCTACAGAGAATTCTAAATAAAGTGGTATCGAGTCGTAAGTATCTGAATCATCAGGATGAGGGGAGGGGTAAATGTCCAGAGCAGGGGGGTGGGGAGGGGGGGGTAAATGCCCAGAGCGGGGGGGGGTGTGGGGGTAAATGCCCAGAGCAGGGGGGTGGGAGGGGGTAAATGCCCAGAGCAGGGGGGGGGGAGTGGGGGATAAATGCCCAGAGCAGGGGGGGAGTGGGTGGTAAATGCCCAGAGCGGGGGGGGGGGGGGGGGGGGAGTGGGGGTTAAATGCCCAAAGCAGTGGGGGGGGGGGGGGGGTAAAGGCCCAGAGCAGTGGGGGGAGGGGTAAATGCCCAAAGCAGTGGGGAGAGGAGGGGTAAATGCCCAGAGCAGTCGGGGGAGGGGTAAATGCCCAAAGCAGTGGGGAGGGGAGGGGTAAATGCCCAGAGCAGTGGGGGGAGGAGGGGTAAATGCCCAGAGCAGTGGGGGAGGGGTAAATGCCCAAAGCAGTGGGGAGAGGAGGGGTAAATGCCCAGAGCAGTGGGGGTGGGGTAAATGCCCAAAGCAGTGGGGAGAGGAGGGGTAAATGCCCAGAGCAGTGGGGGGAGGGGTAAATGCCCAGAGCCGTATGGGGGTAAAAACCGGATCATCGGGGATTAGTATCTGGATCGTCGGGGGTTAGCACCCGGATTATCTGGGGGTTAGTACCCGGATCGTCGGGGGTTAGTACCCGGATCATAAGAGGGTTAGTACCCGGATCATAAGGGGGTGAGTACCCGGATCGTCGGGGGATGAGTACCCAGATCATCCAGGGGGTGAGTACCCGGATCGTCCGGGGATGAGGAGATAGAGGAAAAGGAAGGGAACAGTAAACCTGTGTCTTGTGTACTGACACCGTATTGGGTTTCTCTCTGTACTGACACCGTATTGTGTTTCCTGTACTGACACCCTATATTGTTTCTCTCTGTACTGACACCCTATTGTGTTTCTCTCTGTACTGACAGCGTATTGTGTTTCTCTCTGGACAGACAGCGTGTTGTGTTTCTCTCTGTACTGACACCCTATTGTGTTTCTCTCTGTACTGACACCCTATTGTGTTTCTCTCTGTACTGACAGCGTATTGTGTTTCTCTCTGTACTGACAGCGTATTGTGTTTCTCTCTGTACTGACACCCTATTGTGTTTCTCTCTGTACTGACACCCTATTGTGTTTCTCTCTGTACTGACACCCTATTGTGTTTCTCTCTGTACTGACACCCTATTGTGTTTCTCTCTGTACTGACAGCGTATTGTGTTTCTCTCTGGACTGACAGCGTGTTGTGTTTCTCTCTGGACTGACACCCTATTGTGTTTCTCTCTGTACTGACAGCGTATTGTGTTTCTCTCTGTACTGACACCCTATTGTGTTTCTCTCTGTACTGACATCGTATTGTGTTTCTCTCTGTACTGACAGCGTATTGTGTTTCTCTCTGTACTGACACCCTATTGTGTTTCTCTCTCTACTGACACCCTATTGTGTTTCTCTCTGTACTGACACCCTATTGTGTTTCTCTCTGTACTGACAGCGTGTTGTGTTTCTCTCTGTACTGACACCCTATTGTGTTTCTCTCTGTACTGACACCCTATTGTGTTTCTCTCTGTACTGACACCCTATTGTGTTTCTCTCTGTACTGACACCCTATTGTGTTTCTCTCTGTACTGACACCCTATTGTGTTTCTCTCTGTACTGACAGCGTATTGTGTTTCTCTCTGTACTGACAGCGTGTTGTGTTTCTCTCTGTACTGACACCCTATTGTGTTTCTCTCTGTACTGACACTCTATTGTGTTTCTCTCTGTACTGACACTGTATTGTGTTTCTCTCTGTACTGACTGCATTTTGTGTTTCTCTCTGTACTGACACCATATTGTGTTTGTCTCTGTACTGACACCCTATTCTGTTTCTCTCTGTACTGACACCGTATTGTGTTTCACTCTGTACTGACACCGTATTGTGTTTCTCTCTGTACTGACACCCTATTCTGTTTCTCTCTGTACTGACACCATATTGTGTTTGTCTCTGTACTGACAGCCTATTCTGTTTCTCTCTGTACTGACACCAAATTGTGTTTCTCTCTGTACTGACACCGTATTGTGTTTCTCTCTGTACTGACACCCTATTCTGTTTCTCTCTGTACTGACAGCGTATTGTGTTTGTCTCTGTACTGACACCCTATTCTGTTTCTCTCTGTACTGACACCGTATTGTGTTTCACTCTGTACTGACACCGTATTGTGTTTCTCTCTGTACTGACACCCTATTCTGTTTCTCTCTGTACTGACACCATATTGTGTTTGTCTCTGTACTGACAGCCTATTCTGTTTCTCTCTGTACTGACACCAAATTGTGTTTCACTCTGTACTGACACCGTATTGTGTTTCACTCTGTACTGACACCGTATTGTGTTTCTCTCTGTACTGACAGCGTATTGTGTTTGTCTCTGTACTGACACCCTATTCTGTTTCTCTCTGTACTGACACCGTATTGTGTTTCACTCTGTACTGACACCGTATTGTGTTTCTCTCTGTACTGACAGCGTATTGTGTTTGTCTCTGTACTGACACCATGCTGCATACTTTCACTTTTAGGCTCAGACATTAAAACTGATGGATTTGGCCTGGAGACCTGTCGCAACATGGTGAACCTCATGGATGTATCCTTAACGTATTCGACTGAATGGCCTCCTCCTGTTCTCGTGTAAAAGGCTCGAGGGGCTGAATGGCCTCCTCCGGTTCCTGTGGAAAAGGCTCGAGGGGCTGAATGGCCTCCTCCTGATACTGTGTAACAGGATCGAGGGGCTGAATGGCCTCCTCCGGTTCCTGTGCAACAGGATCGAGGGGCTGAAGGGCCTCCTCCGGTTCCTGTGTAACAGGATAGAGAGGCTGAATGGCCTCCTCCTGTTCCTGTGTAAGAGGCTCGAGGGGCTGAATGGCCTCCTCCTGTTTCTGTGTAACAGGATCGAGGGGCTGAATGGCCTCCTCCGGTTCCTGTGTAACAGGATCGAGGGGCTGAATGGTCTCCTCCTGTTCCTGTGTAACAGGATCGAGGGGCTGAATGGCCTCCTCCTGTTCCTGTGTAACAGGATCGAGGGGCTGAATGGCCTCCTCCTGTTCCTGTGTTACAGGATCGAGAGGCTGAATGGCCTCCTCCTGTTTCTGTGTAACAGGATCGAGGGGCTGAATGGCCTCCTCCGGTTCCTGTGTAACAGGATCGAGGGGCTGAATGGTCTCCTCCTGTTCCTGTGTAACAGGATCGAGGGGCTGAATGGCCTCCTCCTGTTCCTGTGTAACAGGATCGAGGGGCTGAATGGTCTCCTCCTGTTCCTGTGTAACAGGATCGAGGGGCTGAATGGCCTCCTCCTGTTCCTGTGTAACAGGATCGAGGGGCTGAATGGCCTCCTCCTGTTCCTGTGTTACAGGATCGAGAGGCTGAATGGCCTCCTCCTGTTCCTGTGTAAGAGGCTCGAGGGGGCTGAATGGCCTCCTCCGGTTCCTGTGTAACAGGATCGAGGGGCTGAATGGCCTCCTCCTGATACTGTGGGACAGGCCTGTGGGCTCTTCCTGTTATTACATTCCCTGCCACAATCTGGTTTCCTTAACTGACTGATTATCAGAAAGATGGAAATGGGAAACTTGGACTGGTGGAGTTTAAGAAACTTTGGGATAAGGTTCAAAAGTTCCTGGTAAGGAATTTGTGATCAGAATCTATCTGAAATCTCTACTCGGGGTTCAGGAGTTTTGAACAACAACAAAATATTTATCGAGCTCCAAGGTGCTTGTCAGGAACATTATAAAACAAAGTCTGACACCAAGACATATAAGGAGATATTAGATCAGGTGACCAAAGGTTTGGTCAAAGAAGTAGATTTTAAGGAGTGTTTTAAAGGAGGAAAGTGAGGTGGAGAGGTTTAGGGAGGGAATTCCAGAGCTCAGGACCCAGGCAGCTGAAGGCAGGATTGCCAATGGTGGAGTGATGGATATCGGGGGATGGACAAGGTGGCAGAATTAGAGGAATGCTGATATCTCAGAGGGTTGTGGGATTGGAGGAGATTACAGAGATAGGGAGGGGGCGAGACCATGAAGGCATTTCAAAACAAATCTAGTCCTGGCTTAACCGGGAGCCAGTGTAGGTCAGTGAGTACAGGGGTGATAGGGGAACGGGACTTGGTGTGTTAATGTAGGACAGTGAGTACAGGGGTGATGGGGGAACGGGACTTGGTGTGTGTTAATGTAGGTCAGTGAGTACAGGGGTGATAGGGGAACGGGACTTGGTGTGTTAATGTAGGACAGTGAGTACAGGGGTGATAGGGGAATGGGACTTGGTGTGTGTTAATGTAGGTCAGTGAGGACAGGGGTGATAGGGGAATGGGACTTGGTGTGTGTTAATGTAGGTCAGTGAGTACAGGGGTGATAGGGGAATGGGACTTGGTGTGTGTTAATGTAGGTCAGTGAGGACAGGGGTGATAGGGGAATGGGACTTGGTGTGTGTTAATGTAGGTCAGTGAGTGCAGGGGTGATAGGGGAATGGGACTTGGTGTGTTAATGTAGATCAGTGAGTACAGGGGTGATGGGGGAACGGGACTTGGTGTGTGTTAATGTAGGTCAGTGAGTACAGGGGTGATAGGGGAACGGGACTTGGTGTGTTAATGTAGATCAGTGAGTACAGGGGTGATGGGGGAATGGGACTTGGTGTGTGTTAATGTAGGTCAGTGAGTACAGGGATGATAGGGGAACGGGACTTGGTGTGTTAATGTAGGACAGTGAGTACAGGGGTGATAGGGGAACGGGACTTGGTGTGTTAATGTAGGACAGTGAGTACAGGGGTGATGGGGGAATGGGACTTGGTGTGTGTTAATGTAGGTCAGTGAGGACAGGGGTGATAGGGGAATGGGACTTGGTGTGTGTTAATGTAGGTCAGTGAGTGCAGGGGTGATAGGGGAATGGGACTTGGTGTGTTAATGTAGATCAGTGAGTACAGGGGTGATAGGGGAACGGGACTTGGTGTGTTAATGTAGATCAGTGAGTACAGGGGTGATAGGGGAATGGGACTTGGTGTGTGTTAATGTAGGTCAGTGAGTACAGGGTTGATGGGGGAATGGGACTTGGTGTGTGTTAATGTCGGTCAGTGAGGACAGGGGTGATAGGGGAATGGGACTTGGTGTGTGTTAATGTAGGTCAGTGAGTACAGGGTTGATGGGGGAATGGAACTTGGTGTGTGTTAATGTCGGTCAGTGAGGACAGGGGTGATAGGGGAATGGGACTTGGTGTGTGTTAATGTAGGACAGTGAGTACAGGGGTGATAGGGGAATGGGACTTGGTGTGTGTTAATGTAGGTCAGTGAGTACAGGGTTGATGGGGGAATGGGACTTGGTGTGTGTTAATGTCGGTCAGTGAGGACAGGGGTGATAGGGGAATGGGACTTGGTGTGTGTTAATGTAGGACAGTGAGTACAGGGGTGATAGGGGAATGGGACTTGGTGTGTGTTAATGTAGGTCAGTGAGGACAGGGGTGATAGGGGAATGGGACTTGGTGTGTGTTAATGTAGGTCAGTGAGTACAGGGGTGATAGGGGAATGGGACTTGGTGTGTGTTAATGTAGGTCAGTGAGTACAGGGGTGATAGGGGAATGGGACTTGGTGTGTTAATGTAGGACAGTGAGTACAGGGGTGATAGGGGAACGGGACTTGGTGTGTTAATGTAGGACAGTGAGTACAGGGGTGATAGGGGAACGGGACTTGGTGTGTTAATGTAGGACAGTGAGTACAGGGGTGATAGGGGAACGGGACTTGGTGTGTTAATGTAGATCAGTGAGTACAGGGGTGATAGGGGAATGGGACTTGGTGTGTTAATGTAGGACAGTGAGTACAGGGGTGATAGGGGAACGGGACTTGGTGTGTGTTAATGTAGGACAGTGAGTGCAGGGGTGATGGGGGAACGGGACTTGGTGTGTGTTAATGTAGATCAGTGAGTACAGGGGTGATAGGGGAACGGGACTTGGTGTGTTAATGTAGATCAGTGAGTACAGGGGTGATAGAGGAATGGGACTTGGTGTGTGTTAATGTAGGACAGTGAGTACAGGGGTGATAGGGGAACGGGACTTGGTGTGTGTTAATGTAGGACAGTGAGTGCAGGGGTGATGGGGGAACGGGACTTGGTGTGTGTTAATGTAGGTCAGTGATTACAGGGGTGATGGGGGAACGGGACTTGGTGTGTGTTAATGTAGGTCAGTGAGTACAGGGGTGATGGGGGAACGGGACTTGGTGTGTGTTAATGTAGGTCAGTGAGTACAGGGTTGATAGAGGAACGGGACTTGGTGTGTGTTAATGTAGGTCAGTGAGTACAGGGGTGATGGGGGAACGGGACTTGGTGTGTGTTAATGTAGGAGAGTGAGTACAGGGGTGATGGGGGAACGGGACGCTGTGTGTTAATGTAGGTCAGTGAGTACAGGGGTGATAGGGGAATGGGACTTGGTGTGTGTTAATGTAGGTCAGTGAGGACAGGGGTGATAGGGGAATGGGACTTGGTGTGTGTTAATGTAGGTCAGTGAGTGCAGGGGTGATAGGGGAATGGGACTTGGTGTGTGTTAATGTAGGTCAGTGAGTACAGGGGTGATAGGGGAATGGGACTTGGTGTGTTAATGTAGATCAGTGAGTACAGGGGTGATAGGGGAACGGGACTTGGTGTGTGTTAATGTAGGTCAGTGAGGACAGGGGTGATAGAGGAATGGGACTTGGTGTGTGTTAATGTAGGACAGTGAGTACAGGGGTGATAGGGGAACGGGACTTGGTGTGTTAATGTAGGTCAGTGAGTACAGGGGTGACGGGAATGGGACTTGGTGTGTGTTAATGTAGATCAGTGAGTGCAGGGGTGATAGAGGAATGGGACTTGGTGTGTGTTAATGTAGGACAGTGAGTACAGGGGTGATAGGGGAACGGGACTTGGTGTGTTAATGTAGGTCAGTGAGTACAGGGGTGACAGGGGAATGGGACTTGGTGTGTGTTAATGTAGGTCAGTGAGTACAGGGGTGATAGAGGAATGGGACTTGGTGTGTGTTAATGTAGGACAGTGAGTACAGGGGTGATAGGGGAACGGGACTTGGTGTGTTAATGTAGGTCAGTGAGTACAGGGGTGATAGGGGAATGGGACTTGGTGTGTGTTAATGTAGGTCAGTGAGTACAGGGGTGATAGAGGAATGGGACTTGGTGTGTGTTAATGTAGGACAGTGAGTACAGGGGTGATAGGGGAACGGGACTTGGTGTGTTAATGTAGGTCAGTGAGTACAGGGGTGACAGGGGAATGGGACTTGGTGTGTTAATGTAGATCAGTGAGTGCAGGGGTGATAGGGGAACGGGACTTGGTGTGTTAATGTAGATCAGTGAGTACAGGGGTGATAGGGGAACGGGACTTGGTGTGTTAATGTAGATCAGTGAGTACAGGGGTGATAGAGGAATGGGACTTGGTGTGTGTTAATGTAGGACAGTGAGTACAGGGGTGATAGGGGAACGGGACTTGGTGTGTGTTAATGTAGATCAGTGAGTACAGGGGTGATAGGGGAATGGGACTTGGTGTGTGTTAATGTAGGTCAGTGAGTACAGGGGTGATAGGGGAATGGGACTTGGTGTGTGTTAATGTAGGACAGTGAGTACAGGGGTGATAGGGGAATGGGACTTGGTGTGTTAATGTAGATCAGTGAGTGCAGGGGTGATAGGGGAACGGGACTTGGTGTGTTAATGTAGATCAGTGAGTACAGGGGTGATAGGGGAACGGGACTTGGTGTGTTAATGTAGATCAGTGAGTACAGGGGTGATAGGGGAACGGGACTTGGTGTGTGTTAATGTCCGTCAGTGAGTACAGGGGTGATAGGGGAACGGGACTTGGTGTGTGTTAATGTAGGACAGTGAGTACAGGGGTGATAGGGGAACGGGACTTGGTGTGTGTTAATGTAGGACAGTGAGTGCAGGGGTGATGGGGGAACGGGACTTGGTGTGTGTTAATGTAGGTCAGTGATTACAGGGGTGATGGGGGAACGGGACTTGGTGTGTGTTAATGTAGGTCAGTGAGTACAGGGGTGATGGGGGAACGGGACTTGGTGTGTGTTAATGTAGGTCAGTGAGTACAGGGTTGATAGAGGAACGGGACTTGGTGTGTGTTAATGTAGGTCAGTGAGTACAGGGGTGATGGGGGAACGGGACTTGGTGTGTGTTAATGTAGGAGAGTGAGTACAGGGGTGATAGGGGAACGGGATTCGGTGTGTGTTAATGTAGGTCAGTGAGTACAGGGGTGATGGGGGAACGGGACGCTGTGTGTGTTAATGTAGGTCAGTGAGTACAGGGGTGATAGAGGAACGGGACTTGGTGCGGGTTAAGACAAGGGCGGTCGAGTTTTTGATGCCCTCAAGTTTATGGAGGGTGGAAGGTAGGAGACCAGCGAGGAAGGGTAAAGCGTTTCGGCAGCAGCTGCGCTGAGGCAGGGCCAGAGTTATGTGGGGTGTTACTTGGTCGAGGTCACGGGTTTGGAAGGTGCTGTCTGAGGAGCCTTGGTGCATTGCTGCAGTGCATCTTTATAGATGGTACACACTGCTGCCACTGTACGTCGGTGTTCGAGGGAGTGAATGTTTGTAGATGGGGTGCCAATCCAGCGGGCTGCTTTGTCCTGGATGGTGTCGAGCTTCTTGAGTGTTGTTGGAGCTGCACCCATCCAGGCAAGTGGAGAGTATTCCATCACACTCCTGACTTGTGCCTTGTAGATGGTGGACAGGCTTTGGGGAGTCAGGAGATGAGTTACTCGCCTCAGGATTCCTAGCCTCTGACCTGCTCTTGTAGCCATGGTATTTATATGGCTACTCCAGTTCAGTTTCTGGTCAATGGTAACCCCTAGGATGTTGATAGTGGGGGATTCAGCGATGGTAATGCTATTGAATGTCAAGGGGAGATGGTTAGATGCTGTCTTTAGAAAAAGTCTTGTCAACGTCAATGTGAAAAGAATATTGATAGAGATATCAGCGATGTGGACTCTATGGGTTAGTGAGAGGTTACAAAGTTATTGGTATTTCCAATAACAACGTTTCCTTTGTTAATTTTTACAGAAAATCTACAAGAAGAATGATTTGGACCAGTCCGGCACCATGAGTTCTAGTGAGATGCGAGTTGCTGTGGAGGAAGCTGGTGAGAATCCCTCTGGATCACAGGGAAGACAACAGGAGGAGGCCATTCAGCCCCTCGATCCTGTCACACAGTAACAGGAGGAGGCCATTCAGCCCCTCGATCCTGTCACACAGGAACAGGAGGCCGCCATTCAGCCCCTCGAGCCTGTCACACAGGAACAGGAGGCCATTGAGCCCCTCGAGCCTGTCACACAGGAACAGGAGGAGGCCATTCAGCCCCTCAATCCTGTCACACAGTAACAGGAGGCCATTCAGCCGCTCGATCCTGTGACACAGGAACAGGAGGAGGCCATTCAGCCCCTCGATCCTGTCACACAGGAACAGGAGGAGGCCATTCAGCCCCTCGAGCCTGTCACACAGGAACAGGAGGAGGCCATTCAGCCCCTCGATCCTGTTACACAGTAACAGGAGGAGGCCATTCAGCCCCTCGATCCTGTCACACAGGAACAGGAGGAGGCCATTCAGCCCCTCGAGCCTGTCACACAGGAACAGGAGGAGGCCATTCAGCCCCTCGATCCTGTCACACAGGAACAGGAGGAGGCCATTCAGCCCCTCGATCCTGTCACACAGGAACAGGAGGAGGCCATTCAGCCCCTCGATCCTGTCACACAGTAACAGGAGGAGGCCATTCAGCCCATTGAGGAGGAGGTCAGGGCTGATCTCAGCCTAAGTTTGAGTTCTATCTGTCTTTCTGTCTCTCCAGGTTTTCACTTAAACAACCAGCTAACCCAGATCATCGTGGCTCGATATTCCGACACTGACGATCTCACGCTCGATTTCGACAACTTTGTGTCGTGTCTCATTCGTCTTGAAGCCGTCTTCAGTAAGTCCCAACCTGAATCCGAACGTCCTAAATTCCCCTCCACAGTACCAGTACTTCAGTAGTGTCCGGCTGCACCAGTGGGAGGGCAGTAGTTGGGTTTGGGCTCAGAGTTGGATTGGGGGGGTTCAAGTTGGGTTCAGGAATCGGTGTTTGGTCTTGGTGCTCACTGATCCTCTATCTCTTTTAGGAATGTTCAACAGCCTGCCCAAAGATGGAGAGGGGTTCGTTCAGCTCAGACTGTTCCAGGTAAGTGGGCAACGGAGAGATCACCGTCTGACCCCATCTCCCCACTGTGCCACCTCTCTATCACCCCAGCCCCACACTAACTCCCCTCTATCTCTCTCTCTCTCCACAGTGGCTCACCCTGGTCATGGGCTGATGAAATGCCGAGGATGATCGCTGGATCCGTGATTTCTGCTGGAGGGGCTGGAATGTAACTTTCGGAATCCATGTGGTCTCTGCTCTGTCTGAGGGACACTCACTCATGTGTCTGGAGTTTCTCTCTGTGCAGTGACAGCTCTGTGTTTGCAATCTCCTTCCCCCTCACTCCTGCTGTTCAGCTTCTCATCGGCACCAGTCACTAGATCGAGCAGCCAGTGCTCTGCTCAAAACTCCTCATTCTATCCAGTCACACCAGGCTGGGATCGACTGGACTGCTTTATAATGCTGCATGATTTTCAGGGTGCTTTCTGTGAGGCTCCTCTCCATGGGCTCTGGGCTCTGTCATTTTTAAAGGACCATTTAATGTTCTGAATTTAATAAAAACTGGTTGTAAAATCCAGCGTGGCATGGCATGGTGAGTGAATTATTGATATCTTATCTGGTCAGATTCTGCTGGTGGAGAGGGATTGACACAGGGAAATATTGAACATACAAACACATGAATTTGGAGCAGGAGTAGGCCACTCGGCCCATCGAGCCTGCTCCGCCATTCAATAAGTTCATGACTGAACTGATTACTCCACATTTCCACCTACCCCTGATAACCTTTCACCCCCTTTCTTATCAAGAATCTATCTACCTCTGCCTTAAAAATATTCAGAGACTCTGCTTCCACCGCCTTTTGAGGAAGAGAATTCCAAAGACTCTCAACCCTCAGAGAAAACATTTCTCCTCATCTCTGTCTTAAATGGGAAACCCTTGTTTTTAAACAGTGACCCCTAGTTCTAGATTCTCCCACAAGGGGAAACATCCTTTCCACATCCACCCTGTCAAGACCCCTCAGGATCTTATATGTTTCAATCAAGTCGCCTCTTACTCTTCTGAATTCCAGTGGATACAAGCCTAACTTGTCCAACCGTTCCTCATAAGACAGCCCGCCCATTCCAGGTATTAGTCTAGTAAACCTTCTCTGTACCGCCTCCAACGCATTTACATCCTTCCTTAAATAAGACCAGTACTGTACACAGTGCTCCAGATGTGGTCTCACCAATACCCTGTATAACCTCCCTACTTTTGTATTCAATTCCCCTCACGATAAACAATAACATTCTATTAACTTTCCTAATTACTTGCTGTACCTACATACTAACATTTTGTGATTCATGTTCAAGTTGGCTCCTGGGCTGTAAACTCCCTCGGAAGCTCCCTTGCTGTTCAACTCTATCCATGGTCATCTGCTCCCATTCCTAGTATTTTCTCCCCCAATCTACCCTCTTAAACTGTTTAAACTCCCCTGGCTCTTTAATCAGTTCATTTTAGCCCTAACTAAAAGCTAACAGTTAGTTTAGTGTATGTTTCCTGGGCCCACTGCCCTCCTCCAGCCACACCTGCTCTTTGTTTTCTCAATGAAACTGAAGAGAACAGCTGTCGATACTTTCATCTCTGATCCTGCTGTCTTCACCGCCCAGAGTGTCTGCAGCCACAGCGTGCGGTAAGTCCGATCCTGCTGTCTTCACCGCCCAGAGTGTCTGCAGCCACAGCGTGCGGTAAGTCCGATCCTGCTGTCTTCACCGCCCAGAGTGTCTGCAGCCACGGCGTGCGGTAAGTCCATTGAGGTGAAGAAGGAGGAGCGGGACCCGAGGGAAGACTTGAGAAAAGGTGCCCCGAACACCCAAAAAACCCACGAACAGCAACCCCCCCGGCCGCAACTTCAAAGCACCCGCGGGAGATGGCTCAGAGAGCATCTGCAGAGCACTGTCGGCAATGCTGCATGCCTTTATACAAACCACATCAAAAAACCCTTAGCGAATATAACCACCTTTGTAAGTCTGCCCAAAGATGCTTCACCTCCCGAAGAACGCGGATGAGCTTTCCGGACGTCGACGGTGGGAAATGAGGAAATGGCTTATTACCTGCACCCGCTTTCCCCCCACTTCCCCCCTTTCCACCCCCCACTTCCCCTTCCCCGCTCCACCCTCTCAGCTCACCCCCTCACAACCCCGTCCCAGCCCACCCCCCCTTGCACCATCTTCCCCTGCACCCCCCCCACCCCCTTACAGCCCCCTTCCCAGCTCCCCCTCGCACCCCCCTCCCTCTACCCCTCCCCCTCGCATCCCCTCCTCCCACCGGCACCATCCTACACCTGTGTAGGGGCCCCAACAACCCCACTGTCTTGTGGGTGTCTCGGGAGAGACCAAGGCTAAGGGAGTCAACCCTGACAGAAAATCCGGAGCGGAACCCTGAAGCTGGTCGTGTCACCTTTGGCATGTTTCCGGCAGTTCCTGCAACCACACCGGTGCCAAACGTCATGCTCTGCACTCCTTTGGACCCCACCAGGAAGGCCGAGAGGGCGGTTTTGACGACTGGGCAACTCTCAACCTCCATAAATCCGCCCAGGCATGCACCATGGAGAGGTCACTCCACAGTTGCCTGACTGCGACTGACACAACACGGAAGGCAGCAGTTACAGGTTATAAGTCCAGCTCAATTGGCGCAGAGATTGGGCACCACGGGTGGCCTTTGTCAGTGGGAGAGGTCATTGCACCTCACTGGACAGCTACTGCCCACCTCAAACCGGGCAGCCCCTGGTCAATAAGGTTCTGTCCTGCCACAGTCTACCTGCTTCAATTGGTGCTTGGAGCTCAGGGTCATTGCCCGAAAGGTGGACTGCAACACCGCACCAAACAGCACAACCAAAAAAGGAAAGAAGGTACCAGCCCTTCGCTTTGCAAGTTGGAACGTCAGAACTATGTGTCCTGGCCTGTCGGAAGACCTTACACAAATCAACAATTCTCGGAAGACCGCCATCATTAACAACAAGCTCAGTAGACTCAATGTAGACATTGCAGCACTTCAGGAGACTCACCTTCCCGCGAGTGGCTCTCTAGCAGAGCAAGACTACACCTTCTTCTGGCAGGGCAGGGATCCTGAAGAACCAAGACAGCATGGAGTGGGCTTCGCCATCAGAAACTCCTTGCTCAGCATGATAGAACCTCCCTCAAATGGCTCGGAACGCATACTGTCCATCCGACTGCTCACCACCTCTGGTCCAGTACACCTACTCAGCATCTATGCTCCAACACTCTGCTCCCCGCCTGAAGCTAAAGACCAGTTCTATGAGGAACTCCATAATATCATTAGCAGCATCCCCAACACCGAACACCTATTCCTGCTGGGCGACATTAATGCCAGGGTTGGGGCCGACCATGACTCATGGCCCTCCTGCCTTTGGCGCTATGGCGTTGGAAGGATAAATGAGAACGGGCAGAGACTGCTTGAGTTGTGTACCTATCATAACCTCTGCATCACCAACTCGTTCTTTCACACTAAACCCTGTCACCAGGTTTCATGGAGGCACCCAAGATCGCGTCGTTGGCACCAGCTAGACCTCATCGTCACAAGGCGAGCCTCCTTAAACAGTGTTCAAATCACACGCAGCTTCCACAGTGCGGACTGCGACCACTCCCTGGTGTGCAGCAAGGTTAGACTCAGACCAAAGAAGTTGCATCATTCCAAGCAGAAGGGCCATCCGCGCTTCAACACGAACAGAATTTCTCACCAACAGCTGTTACAAAAATTTCTAAATTCACTTGTAACAGCCCTTCAAAACACTCCCACAGGGGATGCTGAGACCAAGTGGGCCCACATCAGAGACGCCATCTATGAGTCAGCTTTGACCACCTATGACAAACGTGTGAAGCGGAATGTAGACTGGTTTCAATCTCATAATGAAGAGTTGGAACCTGTCATAGCCGCTAAGCGCATTGCACTGCTGAACTACAAGAAAACCCCCAGCGATTTAACATCCGCAGCACTTAAAGCAGCCAGAAGCACTGCACAAAGAACAGCCAGGCACTGCGCAAACGACTGCTGGCAACACCTATGCAGTCATATTCAGCTGGCCTCAGACACCGGAAACATCAGAGGAATGTATGATGGCATTAAGAGAGCTTTTGGGCCAACCATCAAGAAGATCGCCCCCCTCAAATCTAAATCAGGGGACATAATCACTGACCAACACAAACAAATGGACCGCTGGGTTGAGCACTACCTAGAACTGTACTCCAGGGAGAATGCTGTCACTGAGACTGCCCTCAATGCAGCCCAGCCTCTACCAGTCATGGATGAGCTGGACGTACAGCCAACAAAATCGGAACTCAGTGATTCCATTGATTCTCTAGCCAGCGGAAAAGCCCCTGGGAAGGACAGCATTACCCCTGAAATAATCAAGAGTGCCAAGCCTGCTATACTCTCAGCACTACATGAACTGCTTTGCCTGTGCTGGGACGAGGGAGCAGTACCACAGGACATGCGCGATGCCAATATCATCACCCTCTATAAAAACAAAGGTGACCGCGGTGACTGCAACAACTACCGTGGAATCTCCCTGCTCAGCATAGTGGGGAAAGTCTTTGCTCGAGTCACTCTGAACAGGCTCCAGAAGCTGTCCGAGCGCGTCTACCCTGAGGCACAGTGTGGCTTTCGTGCAGAGAGACCGACCGTTGACATGCTGTTCTCCCTTTGTCAGATACAGGAGAAATGCCGTGAACAACAGATGCCCCTCTACATTGCTTTCATTGATCTCACCAAAGCCTTTGACCTCGTCAGCAGACGTGATCCCTTCAGACTACTAGAAAAGATTGGATGCCCACCAAAGCTACTAAGTATCATCACCTCATTCCATGACAATATGAAAGGCACAATTCAACATGGCGGCTCCTCATCAGAGCCCTTTCCTATCCTGAGTGGCGTGAAACAGGGCTGTGTTCTCACACCCACACTTTTTGGGATTTTCTTTTCCCTGCTGCTTTCACATGCATTCAAGTCCTCTGAAGAAGGAATTTTCCTCCACACAAGATCAGGGGGCAGGTTGTTCAACCTTGCCCGTCTAAGAGCGAAGTCCAAAGTACGGAAAGTCCTCATCAGGGAACTCCTCTTTGCTGACGATGCTGCTTTAACATCTCACACTGAAGAGTGCCTGCACAGTCTCATCGACAGGTTTGCGGCTGCCTACAATGAATTTGGCCTAACCATCAGCCTCAAGAAAACGAACATCATGGGGCAGGACGTCAGAAATGTTCCATCCATCAATATTGGCGACCACGCTCTGGAAGTGGTTCAAGAGTTCACCTACCTCGGCTCAACTATCACCAGTAACCTGTCTCTAGATGCAGAAATCAACAAGCGCATGGGAAAGGCTTCCACTGCTATGTCCAGACTGGCCAAGAGAGTGTGGGAAAATGGCGCACTGACACGGAACACAAAAGTCCGAGTGTATCAGGCCTGTGTCCTCAGTACCTTGCTCTATGGCAGCGAGGCCTGGACGACGTATGCCAGCCAAGAGAGACTTCTCAATTCATTCCATCTTCGCTGCCTCCGGAGAATACTTGGCATCAGGTGGCAGGACTGTATCTCCAACACCGAAGTCCTCGAGGCGGCCAACATCCCCAGTTTATACACACTACTGAGTCAGCGGCGCTTGATATGGCTTGGCCATGTGAGCCGCATGGAAGATGGCAGGATCCCCAAAGACACATTGTACAGTGAGCTCGCCACTGGTATCAGACCCACCGGCCGTCCATGTCTCCGCTATAAAGACGTCTGCAAACGCGACATGAAATCGTGTGACATTGATCACAAGTCGTGGGAGTCAGTTGCCAGCGTTTGCCAGAGCTGGCGGGCAGCCATAAAGATGGGGCTAAAATGTGGCGAGTTGAAGAGACTTAGTAGTTGGCAGGAAAAAAGACAGAGGCGCAAGGGGAGAGCCAACTGTGCAACAGCCCCGAGAAACAAATTTCTCTGCAGCACCTGTGGAAGAGCCTGTCACTCTAGAATTGGCCTTTATAGCCACTCCAGGCGCTGCTCCACACACCACTGACCACCTCCAGGCACTTACCCATTGTCTCTCGAGATAAGGAGGCCCAAAAGAAAAGAAAGACTAGGACACCCAGATCCCTCTGCATCTCAGAGCTCCACAATCTCTCCATTTAGATAATATGCTTCTTCTTTATTCTTCCTGCCAAAGTGGACAATTTCACACTTTCCCACATTATATTCCATTTGCCAGATCTTTGCCCACTCACTTAACCTATCTATATCCCTTGGTAGCCCCCTTATGTCCTCTGCACAAGTTACTTTCCAACCTATCTTTGTGTCATCAGCAAATTTAGCAACCATACCTTCAGTCCCTTCATCTGAGTCATTGATATAAATTGTAAAAAGTTGAGGCCACAGCACAGATCCCTGTGGCACACCACTCATTACATCTTCCCAACCAGAAAATGACCCATTTATGCCTAATCTCTGTTTCCTGTTCGCCAGCCAATCTTCTATCCAGGCCAATATGTTACCCTCTACACCATGAGCTTTCATATTCCACAATAATCTTTAATGTGGCACCTTATCAAATGCCTTCTGGAAATCTAAGTACAGTACATCCACCTTTATCCACAGCATATGTTACTTTTTCAAAGAACTCCAATAAATTGGTTAAACATGACTTCCCTTTCACAAAACTCTGCCTGATTACCTTGAATTTTTCTAAATGCACTGCTATAACATCTTTAATAACAGCTTCTAACATTTTCCCTAAGACAGATGTTAAGCTAACTGGCCTGTAGTTTCCTGCTTTCTGTCTCCCTCCCTTTTTGAATAAAGGATTTACATTGAGGCGGAAATCATCACAACTTTTAATGAGCAGCTGAAGCAGGAAGAGGGAGTGGGATTAGTTTGGGATTGATACGGGATATGGGGAGAGAGTGGGGCAGTGGGATTAGTTTGGGATTGATATGGGGAGAGAGTGGGGCAGTGGGATTAGTTTGGGGATTGATATGGGGAGGGAGCAGGGCGATGGGATTAGTTTGGGATTGATATGGGGAGAGAGTGGGGCAGTGGGATTAGTTTGGGGATTGATACAGGGCGATGGGGAGGGGAGAGAGGTCGTGGGATTAAAACTAGTGGACAGAAAGCTCGGTAGGAATGTATGTTATGAGAAAAGTGCAAGGAGGCTTCAAGTGATTAAAAGATATGACAGTGCATAGACAATGGATAGACTTCAAAGAATTATTATATTCTCCCTAGCAAGATGCAATTAGTGGGGTGCCACAGGGTTCGGTCCTCAGGCCCCAACTATTTACAATCTATATAAATGACTTGGATGCAGGGATAGAAGGTACTGTAGCCAAAATTTGCAGATGACACTAAAATAGGTGGGATAGTAAGTTGCAATAAAGAAATAAGAAATTTACAAATGGATATGGATAGGTTAGGTGAATGGGCCAAAATTTGGCAGATGGAGTTTAACGTGGATAAGTGTGAGGTTATCCATTTTGGTCGGAAGAATAGAAAGGAAAATTATTATCTAAATGGAGAGAAACTTCAGAGTGCTTCGGTGCAAAGGGATCTGGGTGTCCTCGTGCATGAATCACAGAAAACTAGTATGCAGGTACAGCAGGTGATAAGGAAGGCAAATGGAATTTTGACATTTATTGCTAAAGGAATAGAGTATAAAAGTAGGGAAGTGTTGCTGCAACTGTACAAGGCATTAGTGAGACCGCACCTGGAGTATTGCATACAGTTTTGGTCCCCTTACTTGAGGAGGGATGTAGTTGCATTGGAGGCAGTTCAGAGGAGCTTCACTAGATTGATTCCAGAGATGGGAGGTTTGTCTTATGAAGAGAGATTGAGCAGTTTAGGCCTTTACTCTCTAGAGTTTAGAAGAATGAGTGGAGATCTAATTGAGGTATATAAGATGATTAAGGGGATTGACAAAGTAGGCGTCGAGAGGATGTTTCCTCTTGTGGGGAAATCTAGAACGAGAGGTCATAGTTTTAGGATAAGGGGTAGCAGATTTAAAACAGAGATGAGGAGAAATTACTTCTCTCAAAGGGTCGTGAGTCTGTGGAATTCACTACCCCGGAGTGCGGTGGATTCTGGGACATTGGGTAACTTTAAGGAGGAGATAGACAGATTTTTAATTAGTAAAGGGTTGAAGGGTTATGGAGAATGGGAAAGTGGAGTTGAGGCCAAGATGAGATCAGCCATGATCGTATTGAATGGCGGAGCAGGCTCGAGGGGCTGAATTGCCTACTCCTGTTCCTAGTTCTTATGACCTTATGTTCATATTACATAGTTTACAGAAACTATACATTCCTTCAAGGCACAAAAACCACAAAATAAAGACAGTCAACTGTGGATAACAAAGGAAGTTAAGGATTATATAAGATTAAAAGAAAAGGACTATAAAGTTGTCAGAAATAGTAGTAAATCTGAGGATTGGGAGGATTTTAGAATACAACAAAGGAGGACCAAGAAACTGATAAAGAAAGGGAGAACAGAATATGAATGTAAACGAGCAAAAACCATAAAAACGGAATGTAAAAACTTCTACAGGTGTGTAAAAAGGAAATGTTTGGCTGAGAAAAAAGTGGGTCCATTACAGGCAGAGTCAGGAGAATTTATAATGGGGAATAGAGAAATGGCAGAGAAGCTAAATGATTACTTTGTGTCTGTCTTCACTGAGGAAGATACAAGAAATCTCCCAGAATTAGAGATCCAAGGAATTCGGGGAATGAGGAATTGAAGGAAATTAGTATTAGTAAGAAGGTTGTATTGGAGAAATTAATGGGACTGAAGGTTGATAAATCCCCAGGATCTGATATTCCACATCCCAGAGTGTTGAAAGAGGTAGCTATGGAGATAGTGGATGTATTGGTGATCATCTTCCAAAATTCTATAGATTCTGGAACAGTTCCTGCAGATTGGAAAGTAGCAAATGTCATCCCACTATTTAAAAAGGGAGGGAGAGAGAAAACAGGGAATTACAGACCTGTTAGTCTTACATCAGTCATTGGGAAAATACTAGAATTTATTCTGAAGGATGTGATAAATGGACACTTGGATAATAATGATCTGATTGGGAATAGTCAACATGGATTTATGAATGGGAAATCATGTTTGGGGAAAGTTATTTTTTATTCATTCATGGGATATGGGTGTCATTGGCCAGGCCAACATTTATTACCCAACCCAAATTGCCCTTGAGAAGGGGCAGCACAGTGACACAGTGGTTAGCACCGCAGCCTCACAGCTCCAGCGACCCGGGTTCGATTCCGGGTACTGCCTGTGTGGAGTTTGCAAGTTCTCCCTGTGTCTGCGTGGGTTTTCTCCGGGTGCTCCGGTTTCCTCCCACATGCCAAAGACTTGCAGGTTGATAGGTAAATTGGCTATTATAAATTGTCACTAGTATAGATAGGTGGTAGGGAAATATAGGGACAGGTGGGGATGTGGTAGGAATATGGAATTAGTGTAGGATTAGTATAAATGGGTGGTTGATGGTCGGCACAGACTCGGTGGGCCAAAGGGCCTGTTTCAGTGCTGTATCTCTAAACTAAACTAAACTAAAGAGAGACAGTGGAATTAGTTTGGGAATTGATACAGGGCCGATGAGGAGAGAGAGAGACAGTGGGATTAGTTTGGGAATTGATACAGGGCCGATGAGGAGAGAGAGAGACAGTGGGATTAGTTTGGGAATTGATACAGGGCCGATGGGGAGAGAGACAGTGGGATTAGTTTGGGAATTGATACAGGGCTATGAGGAGTCAGTGGGATTAGTTTGGGAATTGATACAGGACTATGGGGAGAGAGTGAGACAGTGGGATTAGATACAGGGCTATAGGGAGTGTGTGTGGCAGTGGGATTAGCCAGATCCTGACAGTCAGCAATACATGAGGCAATACAAGAAACAGCTTTTATTGTCGAGACTTTAGTTAAGCCCAGTTGCTTTGTCTCCAGCCAGGGACCAGCACAATGTAATTCCTGAAATTAGGAAAGTACACTGCTATAATCTCCAAAACATGTTTAACTCTCACTGAACAGAATGTCACTACAGCGAACCCCCCAACCCTTTCATCCTGTCCCCCCTCTCCATGGAACCCCAGCACATTCCCCCCTCCCAAAACACAGGACCCCAGTTCATCCCCCTGCCCCGCAGAACCCCAGCTCATTGCCCCCTCCCCACAGAACCCCAGCTCATTGCCCCCTCCTCGCAGAACCCCAGCTCATTGCACCCTCCCCACAGAACCCCAGTACATCCCCCACCCCCCCATCCCCGTACACAGAGAGCATCAACACCATCTCAGATAATATAATAAATCGGGTTCTCCTCCATCTCGGCCTCTTCGCTCCGCTCCTCCATTTCAGAATTCTCAATGTCCAAACTGCCCACCGTGCTAATGGACTGGATAGATGCCAGATCATCACAGCTACTGCTTTCACTGTCAAACACAGACAGAGTCTCGGTCTTCATTGCTGGGGGGCACGAGAGAAGAGAGTTCTGATGAAAGGTCACAAACCTGAAACATTAACTCCATTTATCTCTCCACAAATGTTGCCGATCACAAGAGTATTTCCAACCGTTTTTTAATTCAGATTTTCAGCATTTAAAGTATTTGGCTTTGGTAAGACAGAGAGACGTCACAATGTGACTGAGAGAGAGAAAGAGAGAGCGAGAGAGAGAGGTCACACTATGACAGACAGAAAGAGACAAGTCACACTGTGACAGAGAGAGAGAGAGGTCACACGATGACAGACAGGGCGGCACAGTGGCGCAGTGGTTAGCACCGCAGCCTCACAGCTCCAGCGACCCGGGTTCGATTCCGGGTACTGCCTGTGTGGAGTTTGCAAGTTCTCCCTGTGTCTGCGTGGGTTTTCTCCGGGTGCTCCGGTTTCCTCCCACAAGCCAAAAGACTTGCAGGTTGGTAGGTAAATTGGCTATTACAAATTGACACTAGTATAGGTAGGTGGTAGGGAAATATAGGGACAGGTGAGGATGTTTGGTAGGAATATGGGATTAGTGTAGGATTAGTATAAATGGGTGGTTGATGGTCGGCACATACTCGGTGGGCCGAAGGGCCTGTTTCAGTGCTGTATCTCTAAACTAAACTAAACAAGAAAGAGACACGTCACACTGTGTGAGAGAGAGAGGGAGAGACATCACACTGTGATTCAGAGAAAGAGAGAAAGAGATGTCACACAGTGACAGAGCGAGACGTCACACTGTGACAGAGAGAGAGACGTCACACTGTGACAGAGAGAGAGACGTCACACTGTGACAGAGAGAGAGACGTCACACTGTGACAGAGAGAGAGACGTCACACAGTGACTGGGAGAGAAGTCACACAGTGACAGAGTGAGAGACGTCACACAGTGACAGAGAGAGACGTCACACTGTGACAGAGAGAGACGTCACACTGTGACAGAGTGAGAGACGTCACACAGTGACTGAGAGACAGACGTCACACAGTGACAGAGTGACGTCACACAGTGACTGAGAGAGAGACGTCACACAGTGACAGAGAGACAGACGTCACACAGTGACTGAGAGAGAGACGTCACACAGTGACAGAGACAGATGTCACACAGTGACAGAGTGAGAGACGTCACACAGTGACTGAGAGAGAGACGTCACACAGTGACAGAGAGACAGATGTCACACAGTGACAGAGAGAGAGACGTCACACAGTGACAGAGTGACGTCACACAGTGACTGAGAGAGAGATGTCACACAGTGACAGAGAGACAGACGTCACACAGTGACAGAGTGAGAGACGTCACACAGTGACTGAGAGAGAGACGTCACACAGTGACAGAGAGACAGACGTCACACAGTGACAGAGAGACAGACGTCACACAGTGACAGAGAGACAGACGTCACACAGTGACAGAGTGAGAGACGTCACACAGTGACTGAGAGAGAGACGTCACACAGTGACAGAGAGACAGATGTCACACAGTGACAGAGAGAGAGACGTCACACAGTGACAGAGAGAGAGACGTCACACAGTGACAGAGAGAGAGACGTCACACAGTGACAGAGACATCATACAGTGACTGAGAGAGACGTCACACAGTGACAGAGAGAGAGACGTCACACAGTGACAGAGAGACAGACGTCACACAGTGACAGAGAGAGAGACGTCACACAGTGACTGAGAGAGAGACGTCACACAGTGACTGAGAGAGAGACGTCACACAGTGACAGAGAGAGAGACGTCACACAGTGACAGAGTGAGAGACGTCACACAGTGACAGAGTGAGAGACGTCACACAGTGACTGAGAGAGAGACATCACACAGTGACAGAGTGACGTCACACAGTGACTGAGAGAGAGACGTCACACAGTGACTGAGAGAGAGACGTCACACAGTGACTGAGAGAGACGTCACACTGTGACAGAGAGAGACGTCACACAGTGACAGAGAGAGAGAGGTCACACAGTGACTGAGAGAGAGAGGTCACACAGTGACTGAGAGAGAGAGACGTCACACAGTGACTGAGAGAGAGAGAGACGTCACACTGTGACAGAGAGAGAGAGACGTCACACTGTGACAGAGAGAGAGAGAGACGTCACGCAGTGACTGAGAGAGAGAGAGACGTCACGCAGTGACTGAGAGAGAGAGAGACGTCACACTGTGACAGAGAGAGACGTCACACTGTGACAGAGAGAGATGTCACACAGTGACTGAGAGAGAGAGAGACGTCACACTGTGACAGAGAGAGAGAGACGTCACACTGTGACAGAGAGAGAGAGAGACGTCACGCAGTGACTGAGAGAGAGAGAGACGTCACACTGTGACAGAGAGAGATGTCACACTGTGACAGAGAGAGAGACTTCACACAGTGACAGAGAGGCGTCACACTGTGACTGAGAGACATCATACAGTGACTGAGAGAGAGAGAGACGTCACACAGTGACTGAGAGAGACGTCACACTGTGACAGAGAGAGAGACTTCACACAGTGACAGAGAGGCGTCACACAGTGACTGAGAGAGAGACGTCATACAGTGACTGAGAGAGAGAGAGACGTCATACAGTGACAGAGAGAGACGTCACACTGTGACAGAGAGAGAGACGTCACACAGTGACTGAGAGAGAGACGTCACAGTGACTGAGAGAGAGACGTCACAGTGACTGAGAGAGAGACGTCACAGTGACTGAGAGAGAGACGTCACAGTGACTGAGAGAGAGACGTCACAGTGACTGAGAGAGAGACGTCACACAGTGACTGAGAGAGAGACGTCACACAGTGACAGAGAGAGACGTCACACAGTGACTGAGAGAGAGACGTCACACAGTGACTGAGAGAGAGACGTCACACAGTGACTGAGAGAGAGACGTCACACAGTGACAGAGAGAGACGTCACACAGTGACTGAGAGAGAGACGTCACACAGTGACTGAGAGAGAGACGTCACACAGTGACTGAGAGAGAGACGTCACACAGTGACTGAGAGAGAGACGTCACACAGTGACTGAGAGAGAGACGTCACACAGTGACAGAGAGACAGACGTCACACAGAGAGAGACAAACGTCACACAGTGACGGAGAGACGTCAGTGTGACAGAGAGACAGACGTCACACAGTGACAGAGTGAGAGACGTCACACAGTGACTGAGAGAGAGACGTCACAGTGACTGAGAGAGAGACGTCACAGTGACTGAGAGAGAGACGTCACACAGTGACTGAGAGAGAGACGTCACACAGTGACAGAGAGAGAGACGTCACACAGTGACAGAGAGAGAGACGTCACACAGTGACTGAGAGAGACGTCACACAGTGACTGAGAGAGAGACGTCACACAGTGACAGAGAGAGAGACGTCACACAGTGACAGAGAGAGAGACGTCACACAGAGAGAGACAGACGTCACACAGAGAGAGACTGACGTCACACAGAGAGAGACTGACGTCACACAGAGAGAGACTGACGTCACACAGTGACAGAGTGACGTCACACAGTGACTGAGAGACAGACGTCACACAGTGACTGAGACGTCACACAGAGAGAGACAGACGTCACACAGAGAGAGACTGACGTCACAGTGACAGAGAGAGACGTCACACAGTGACTGAGAGAGAGACGTCACACAGTGACTGAGAGAGAGACGTCACACAGTGACTGAGAGAGACGTCACACAGTGACTGAGAGAGAGACGTCACACAGTGACAGAGAGAGACGTCACACAGTGACTGAGAGAGAGACGTCACACAGTGACTGAGAGACAGACGTCACACAGTGACAGAGTGACGTCACACAGTGACTGAGAGAGAGACGTCACACAGTGACTGAGAGACAGACGTCACACAGTGACAGAGTGACGTCACACAGTGACTGAGAGTGAGACGTCACACAGTGACTGAGAGAGAGACGTCACACAGTGACAGAGAGACAGACGTCACACAGTGACTGAGAGAGAGACGTCACACAGTGACTGAGAGAGAGACGTCACACAGTGACTGAGAGAGAGACGTCACACAGTGACTGAGAGAGAGACGTCACACAGTGACAGAGTGAGAGACGTCACACAGTGACAGAGTGACGTCACACAGCGACAGAGAGACAGACGTCACACAGCGACAGAGTGAGAGACGTCACACAGTGACTGAGAGAGAGACGTCACACAGTGACTGAGAGAGAGACGTCACACAGTGACTGAGAGAGAGACGTCACACAGTGACAGAGAGAGAGACGTCACACAGTGACAGAGACATCACACAGTGACTGAGAGAGAGACGTCACACAGTGACAGAGTGACGTCACACAGTGACTGAGAGAGAGACGTCACACAGTGACTGAGAGAGAGACGTCACACAGTGACAGAGTGACGTCACACAGTGACTGAGAGAGAGACGTCACACAGTGACAGAGAGACAGATGTCACACAGTGACAGAGTGAGAGACGTCACACAGTGACTGAGAGAGAGACGTCACACAGTGACTGAGAGACAGATGTCACACAGTGACAGAGTGAGAGACGTCACACAGTGACAGAGTGACGTCACACAGCGACAGAGAGACAGATGTCACACAGCGACAGAGTGAGAGACGTCACACAGTGACTGAGAGAGAGACGTCACACAGTGACTGAGAGAGAGACGTCACACAGTGACTGAGAGAGAGACGTCACACAGTGACTGAGAGAGAGACGTCACACAGTGACTGAGAGAGAGACGTCACACAGTGACAGAGACATCACACAGTGACTGAGAGAGAGACGTCACATAGTGACTGAGAGAGAGACGTCACACAGCGACAGAGAGACAGATGTCACACAGCGACAGAGTGAGAGACGTCACACAGTGACTGAGAGACAGACGTCACACAGTGACTGAGTGACGTCACACAGTGACAGAGAGAGAGACATCACACAGTGACTGAGAGAGAGACGTCACACAGTGACAGAGTGACGTCACACAGTGACAGAGAGAGACGTCACACAGTGACTGAGAGAGAGACGTCACACAGTGACAGAGTGACGTCACACAGTGACAGAGAGAGAGACATCACACAGTGACTGAGAGAGAGACGTCACACAGTGACAGAGTGACGTCACACAGTGACTGAGAGAGAGACGTCACACAGTGACTGAGAGAGAGACGTCACACAGTGACTGAGAGAGAGACGTCACACAGTGACAGAGAGACAGATGTCACACAGTGACAGAGTGAGAGACGTCACACAGTGACTGAGAGAGAGACGTCACACAGTGACTGAGAGAGAGACGTCACACAGTGACTGAGAGACAGATGTCACACAGTGACAGAGTGAGAGACGTCACACAGTGACAGAGTGACGTCACACAGCGACAGAGAGACAGATGTCACACAGTGACAGAGTGAGACGTCACACAGTGACTGAGAGAGAGACGTCACACAGTGACTGAGAGACAGATGTCACACAGTGACAGAGTGAGAGACGTCACACAGAGACTGAGAGAGAGACGTCACACAGTGACTGAGAGAGAGACGTCACACAGTGACTGAGAGAGAGACGTCACACAGTGACTGAGAGAGAGACGTCACACAGTGACTGAGAGAGAGACGTCACACAGTGACTGAGAGATGTCACACAGTGACAGAGAGACAGATGTCACACAGTGACAGAGAGAGAGACGTCACACAGTGACAGAGAGAGAGACGTCACAGTGACAGAGACATCATACAGTGACTGAGAGAGAGACGTCACACAGTGACAGAGAGAGACGTCACACAGTGAGAGAGAGAGAGACGTCACACAGTGACAGAGAGAGAGACGTCACACAGTGACAGAGTGACGTCACACAGTGACTGAGAGAGAGACGTCACACAGTGACTGAGAGAGAGACGTCACACAGTGACAGAGTGACGTCACACAGTGACTGAGAGAGAGACGTCACACAGTGACAGAGTGACGTCACACAGCGACAGAGAGACAGATGTCACACAGCGACAGAGTGAGAGACGTCACACAGTGACTGAGAGAGAGACGTCACACAGTGACTGAGAGACAGATGTCACACAGTGACAGAGTGAGAGACGTCACACAGTGACAGAGAGACAGATGTCACACAGTGACAGAGTGAGAGACGTCACACAGTGACTGAGAGAGAGACGTCACACAGTGACTGAGAGACAGATGTCACACAGGGACAGAGTGAGAGACGTCACACAGTGACAGAGTGACGTCACACAGCGACAGAGAGACAGATGTCACACAGCGACAGAGTGAGAGACGTCACACAGTGACTGAGAGAGAGACGTCACACAGTGACTGAGAGAGAGACGTCACACAGTGACTGAGAGAGAGACGTCACACAGTGACAGAGACATCACACAGTGACTGAGAGAGAGACGTCACACAGTGACAGAGAGAGAGACGTCACACAGTGACTGAGAGAGAGACGTCACATAGTGACTGAGAGAGAGACGTCACACAGCGACAGAGAGACAGATGTCACACAGCGACAGAGTGAGAGACGTCACACAGTGACTGAGAGACAGACGTCACACAGTGACTGAGAGACAGACGTCACACAGTGACTGAGTGACGTCACACAGTGACAGAGAGAGAGACATCACACAGTGACTGAGAGAGAGACGTCACACAGTGACAGAGTGACGTCACACAGTGACAGAGAGAGACGTCACACAGTGACTGAGAGAGAGACGTCACACAGTGACAGAGTGACGTCACACAGTGACAGAGAGAGAGACATCACACAGTGACTGAGAGAGAGACGTCACACAGTGACAGAGTGACGTCACACAGTGACTGAGAGAGAGACGTCACACAGTGACTGAGAGAGAGACGTCACACAGTGACAGAGAGAGACGTCACACAGTGACTGAGAGAGAGACGTCACACAGTGACTGAGAGAGAGACGTCACACAGTGACTGAGAGAGACGTCACACAGTGACTGAGAGAGAGACGTCACACAGTGACAGAGAGAGACGTCACACAGTGACTGAGAGAGAGACGTCACACAGTGACTGAGAGACAGACGTCACACAGTGACAGAGTGACGTCACACAGTGACTGAGAGAGAGACGTCACACAGTGACTGAGAGACAGACGTCACACAGTGACAGAGTGACGTCACACAGTGACTGAGAGTGAGACGTCACACAGTGACTGAGAGAGAGACGTCACACAGTGACAGAGAGACAGATGTCACACAGTGACAGAGTGAGAGACGTCACACAGTGACTGAGAGAGAGACGTCACACAGTGACTGAGAGAGAGACGTCACACAGTGACTGAGAGAGAGACGTCACACAGTGACTGAGAGACAGATGTCACACAGTGACAGAGTGAGAGACGTCACACAGTGACAGAGTGACGTCACACAGCGACAGAGAGACAGACGTCACACAGCGACAGAGTGAGAGACGTCATACAGTGACTGAGAGAGAGACGTCACACAGTGACAGAGAGAGAGACGTCACACAGTGACAGAGACATCACACAGTGACTGAGAGAGAGACGTCACACAGTGACAGAGTGACGTCACACAGTGACTGAGAGAGAGACGTCACACAGTGACTGAGAGAGAGACGTCACACAGTGACAGAGTGACGTCACACAGTGACTGAGAGAGAGACGTCACACAGTGACAGAGAGACAGATGTCACACAGTGACAGAGTGAGAGACGTCACACAGTGACTGAGAGAGAGACGTCACACAGTGACTGAGAGACAGATGTCACACAGTGACAGAGTGAGAGACGTCACACAGTGACAGAGTGACGTCACACAGCGACAGAGAGACAGATGTCACACAGCGACAGAGTGAGAGACGTCACACAGTGACTGAGAGAGAGACGTCACACAGTGACTGAGAGAGAGACGTCACACAGTGACTGAGAGAGAGACGTCACACAGTGACTGAGAGACAGATGTCACACAGTGACAGAGACATCACACAGTGACTGAGAGAGAGACGTCACACAGTGACAGAGACATCACACAGTGACTGAGAGAGAGACGTCACATAGTGACTGAGAGAGAGACGTCACACAGCGACAGAGAGACAGATGTCACACAGCGACAGAGTGAGAGACGTCACACAGTGACTGAGAGACAGACGTCACACAGTGACTGAGAGACAGACGTCACACAGTGACTGAGTGACGTCACACAGTGACAGAGAGAGAGACATCACACAGTGACTGAGAGAGAGACGTCACACAGTGACAGAGTGACGTCACACAGTGACAGAGAGAGACGTCACACAGTGACTGAGAGAGAGACGTCACACAGTGACAGAGTGACGTCACACAGTGACAGAGAGAGAGACATCACACAGTGACTGAGAGAGAGACGTCACACAGTGACAGAGTGACGTCACACAGTGACAGAGAGAGACGTCACACAGTGACTGAGAGAGAGACGTCACACAGTGACAGAGTGACGTCACACAGTGACTGAGAGAGAGACGTCACACAGCGACAGAGAGACAGATGTCACACAGCGACAGAGTGAGAGACGTCACACAGTGACTGAGAGACAGACGTCACACAGTGACTGAGAGACAGACGTCACACAGTGACTGAGTGACGTCACACAGTGACAGAGAGAGAGACATCACACAGTGACTGAGAGAGAGACGTCACACAGTGACAGAGTGACGTCACACAGTGACAGAGAGAGACATCACACAGTGACTGAGAGAGAGACGTCACACAGTGACAGAGTGACGTCACACAGTGACTGAGAGAGAGACGTCACACAGTGACTGAGAGAGAGACGTCACACAGTGACAGAGTGACGTCACACAGTGACAGAGAGAGACGTCACACAGTGACTGAGAGACAGACGTCACACAGTGACTGAGAGAGAGACGTCACACAGTGACAGAGAGACAGATGTCACACAGTGACAGAGTGACGTCACACAGTGACTGAGAGAGAGACGTCACACAGCGACAGAGAGACAGATGTCACACAGCGACAGAGTGAGAGACGTCACACAGTGACTGAGAGACAGACGTCACACAGTGACTGAGAGACAGACGTCACACAGTGACTGAGTGACGTCACACAGTGACAGAGAGAGAGACATCACACAGTGACTGAGAGAGAGACGTCACACAGTGACAGAGTGACGTCACACAGTGACAGAGAGAGACATCACACAGTGACTGAGAGAGAGACGTCACACAGTGACAGAGTGACGTCACACAGTGACTGAGAGAGAGACGTCACACAGTGACTGAGAGAGAGACGTCACACAGTGACAGAGTGACGTCACACAGTGACAGAGAGAGACGTCACACAGTGACTGAGAGACAGACGTCACACAGTGACTGAGAGAGAGACGTCACACAGTGACAGAGAGACAGATGTCACACAGTGACAGAGTGAGAGACGTCACACAGTGACTGAGAGAGAGACGTCACACAGTGACTGAGAGAGAGACGTCACACAGTGACTGAGAGAGAGACGTCACACAGTGACTGAGAGACAGAAGTCACACAGTGACAGAGTGAGAGACGTCACACAGTGACAGAGTGACGTCACACAGCGACAGAGAGACGTCACACAGTGACAGAGAGACAGATGTCACACAGTGACAGAGTGAGACGTCACACAGTGACTGAGAGAGAGACGTCACACAGTGACTGAGAGACAGATGTCACACAGTGACAGAGTGAGAGACGTCACACAGTGACTGAGAGAGAGACGTCACACAGTGACTGAGAGAGAGACGTCACACAGTGACTGAGAGAGAGACGTCACACAGTGACTGAGAGAGAGACGTCACACAGTGACTGAGAGAGAGACGTCACACAGTGACTGAGAGATGTCACACAGTGACAGAGAGAGAGACGTCACAGTGACAGAGACATCATACAGTGACTGAGAGAGAGACGTCACACAGTGACTGAGAGAGAGACGTCACACAGTGACAGAGAGAGAGACGTCACACAGTGACAGAGAGAGAGACGTCACACAGTGACAGAGTGACGTCACACAGTGACTGAGAGAGAGACGTCACACAGTGACTGAGAGAGAGACGTCACACAGTGACTGAGAGAGAGACGTCACACAGTGACTGAGAGAGAGACGTCACACAGTGACTGAGAGAGAGACGTCACACAGTGACAGAGAGACAGATGTCACACAGTGACAGAGACGTCACACAGTGACAGAGAGACAGATGTCACACAGTGACAGAGAGACAGATGTCACACAGTGACAGAGACAGATGTCACACAGTGACAGAGACGTCACACAGTGACAGAGACGTCACACAGTGACAGAGAGAGAGACGTCACACAGTGACAGAGAGAGAGACGTCACACAGTGACAGAGAGAGAGACGTCACACAGTGACAGAGAGAGAGACGTCACACAGTGACAGAGAGACGTCACACAGTGACAGAGACGTCACACAGTGACAGAGACGTCACACAGTGACAGAGAGACAGATGTCACACAGTGACAGAGACGTCACACAGTGACAGAGAGAGAGACGTCACACAGTGACAGAGACGTCACACAGTGACAGAGAGAGAGACATCACACAGTGACAGAGACGTCACACAGTGACTGAGAGACAGACGTCACACAGTGACAGAGACGTCACACAGTGACAGAGAGAGAGACGTCACACAGTGACAGAGAGAGAGACGTCACACAGTGACAGAGAGAGAGACGTCACACAGTGACAGAGAGAGAGACGTCACACAGTGACAGAGACGTCACACAGTGACTGAGAGACAGACGTCACACAGTGACAGAGTGAGAGACGTCACACAGTGACTGAGAGAGAGATGTCACACAGTGACAGAGAGACAGACGTCACACAGTGACAGAGAGACAGACGTCACACAGTGACAGAGTGAGAGACGTCACACAGTGACTGAGAGAGACGTCACACAGTGACAGAGAGACAGATGTCACACAGTGACAGAGAGAGAGACGTCACACAGTGACAGAGAGAGAGACGTCACACAGTGACAGAGACATCATACAGTGACTGAGAGAGAGACGTCACACAGTGACAGAAAGTGAGACGTCACACAGTGACAGAGAGACAGACGTCACACAGTGACAGAGAGAGAGACGTCACACAGTGACTGAGAGAGAGACGTCACACAGTGACAGAGAGAGAGACGTCACACAGTGACAGAGTGAGAGACGTCACACAGTGACAGAGTGAGAGACGTCACACAGTGACTGAGAGAGAGACGTCACACAGTGACAGAGTGACGTCACACAGTGACTGAGAGAGAGACGTCACACAGTGACTGAGAGAGAGACGTCACACAGTGACTGAGAGAGAGACGTCACACAGTGACTGAGAGAGACGTCACACTGTGACAGAGAGAGACGTCACACAGTGACAGAGAGAGAGAGGTCACACAGTGACTGAGAGAGAGAGGTCACACAGTGACTGAGAGAGAGAGACGTCACACAGTGACTGAGAGAGAGAGAGAGACGTCACACAGTGACTGAGAGAGAGAGAGACGTCACACTGTGACAGAGAGAGAGAGACGTCACACTGTGACAGAGAGAGAGAGACGTCACACTGTGACAGAGAGAGAGAGAGACGTCACGCAGTGACTGAGAGAGAGAGAGACGTCACGCAGTGACTGAGAGAGAGAGAGACGTCACACTGTGACAGAGAGAGACGTCACACTGTGACAGAGAGAGAGGTCACACAGTGACTGAGAGAGAGAGAGACGTCACACTGTGACAGAGAGAGAGAGACGTCACACTGTGACAGAGAGAGAGAGAGACGTCACGCAGTGACTGAGAGAGAGAGAGACGTCACACTGTGACAGAGAGAGATGTCACACTGTGACAGAGAGAGAGACGTCACACTGTGACAGAGAGAGAGACTTCACACAGTGACAGAGAGGCGTCACACTGTGACTGAGAGACATCATACAGTGACTGAGAGAGAGAGAGACGTCACACAGTGACTGAGAGAGACGTCACACTGTGACAGAGAGAGAGACTTCACACAGTGACAGAGAGACGTCACCCAGTGACTGAGAGAGAGACGTCACAGTGACTGAGAGAGAGACGTCACAGTGACTGAGAGAGAGACGTCACAGTGACTGAGAGAGAGACGTCACAGTGACTGAGAGAGAGACGTCACAGTGACTGAGAGAGAGACGTCACAGTGACTGAGAGAGAGACGTCACACAGTGACTGAGACAGACGTCACACAGTGACTGAGAGAGAGACGTCACACAGTGACTGAGAGAGAGACGTCACACAGTGACTGAGAGAGAGACGTCACACAGTGACAGAGAGAGACGTCACACAGTGACTGAGAGAGAGACGTCACACAGTGACTGAGAGAGAGACGTCACACAGTGACTGAGAGAGAGACGTCACACAGTGACTGAGAGAGAGACGTCACACAGTGACAGAGAGACAGACGTCACACAGAGAGAGACAAACGTCACACAGTGACGGAGAGACGTCAGTGTGACAGAGAGACAGACGTCACACAGTGACAGAGTGAGAGACGTCACACAGTGACTGAGAGAGAGACGTCAGTGTGACAGAGAGACAGATGTCACACAGTGACAGAGTGAGAGACGTCACACAGTGACTGAGAGAGAGACGTCACACAGTGACTGAGAGAGAGACGTCACACAGTGACAGAGAGACAGACGTCACACAGAGAGAGACAAACGTCACACAGTGACGGAGAGACGTCAGTGTGACAGAGAGACAGACGTCACACAGTGACAGAGTGAGAGACGTCACACAGTGACTGAGAGAGAGACGTCACAGTGACTGAGAGAGAGACGTCACAGTGACTGAGAGAGAGACGTCACACAGTGACTGAGAGAGAGACGTCACACAGTGACAGAGAGAGAGACGTCACACAGTGACAGAGAGAGAGACGTCACACAGTGACTGAGAGAGAGACGTCACACAGTGACTGAGAGAGAGACGTCACACAGTGACAGAGAGAGAGACGTCACACAGTGACAGAGAGAGAGACGTCACACAGAGAGAGACAGACGTCACACAGAGAGAGACTGACGTCACACAGAGAGAGACTGACGTCACACAGTGACAGAGTGACGTCACACAGTGACTGAGAGACAGACGTCACACAGTGACTGAGACGTCACACAGAGAGAGACAGACGTCACACAGAGAGAGACTGACGTCACAGTGACAGAGAGACAGACGTCACACAGTGACAGAGAGACGTCACACAGTGACTGAGAGAGAGACGTCACACAGTGACTGAGACCACACACAGAGAGAGACAGACGTCACACAGAGAGAGACTGACGTCACACAGTGACAGAGTGACGTCACACAGTGACTGAGAGACAGACGTCACACAGTGACTGAGACGTCACACAGAGAGAGACAGACGTCACACAGAGAGAGACTGACGTCACAGTGACAGAGAGACAGACGTCACACAGTGACAGAGAGACGTCACACAGTGACAGAGAGAGAGACATCACACAGTGACTGAGAGAGAGACGTCACACAGTGACAGAGTGACGTCACACAGTGACAGAGAGAGATGTCACACAGTGACTGAGAGAGAGACGTCACACAGTGACAGAGTGACGTCACACAGTGACAGAGAGAGAGACATCACACAGTGACTGAGAGAGAGACGTCACACAGTGACTGAGAGAGAGACGTCACACAGTGACAGAGTGACGTCACACAGTGACAGAGAGAGAGACGTCACACAGTGACTGAGAGAGAGACGTCACACAGTGACAGAGTGACGTCACACAGTGACTGAGAGAGAGACGTCACACAGTGACAGAGAGACAGATGTCACACAGTGACAGAGTGAGAGACGTCACTCAGTGACTGAGAGAGAGACGTCACACAGTGACTGAGAGACAGATGTCACACAGTGACAGAGTGAGAGACGTCACACAGTGACAGAGTGACGTCACACAGCGACAGAGAGACAGATGTCACACAGCGACAGAGTGAGAGACGTCACACAGTGACTGAGAGAGAGACGTCACACAGTGACTGAGAGAGAGACGTCACACAGTGACTGAGAGAGAGACGTCACAGTGACTGAGAGAGAGACGTCACACAGTGACTGAGAGAGAGACGTCACACAGTGACAGAGACATCACACAGTGACTGAGAGAGAGACGTCACATAGTGACTGAGAGAGAGACGTCACACAGCGACAGAGAGACAGATGTCACACAGCGACAGAGAGAGAGACGTCACACAGTGACTGAGAGACAGATGTCACACAGTGACAGAGTGAGAGACGTCACACAGTGACAGAGTGACGTCACACAGTGACAGAGAGAGAGACATCACACAGTGACTGAGAGAGAGACGTCACACAGTGACAGAGTGACGTCACACAGTGACTGAGAGAGAGACGTCACACAGCGACAGAGAGACAGATGTCACACAGCGACAGAGTGAGAGACGTCACACAGTGACTGAGAGACAGACGTCACACAGTGACTGAGTGACGTCACACAGTGACAGAGAGAGAGACGTCACACAGTGACAGAGTGACGTCACACAGTGACAGAGAGAGACGTCACACAGTGACTGAGAGAGAGACGTCACACAGTGACAGAGTGACGTCACACAGTGACAGAGAGAGAGACATCACACAGTGACAGAGAGAGAGACATCACACAGTGACTGAGAGAGAGACGTCACACAGTGACAGAGTGACGTCACACAGTGACTGAGAGAGAGACGTCACACAGTGACTGAGAGAGAGACGTCACACAGTGACTGAGAGAGAGACGTCACACAGTGACTGAGAGAGAGACGTCACACAGTGACAGAGTGACGTCACACAGTGACAGAGTGACGTCACACAGTGACTGAGAGAGAGACGTCACACAGTGACAGAGAGACAGATGTCACACAGTGACAGAGTGAGAGACGTCACACAGTGACTGAGAGAGAGACGTCACACAGTGACTGAGAGAGAGACGTCACACAGTGACTGAGAGACAGATGTCACACAGTGACAGAGTGAGAGACGTCACACAGTGACAGAGTGACGTCACACAGCGACAGAGAGACAGACGTCACACAGCGACAGAGAGACAGACGTCACACAGCGACAGAGTGAGAGACGTCACACAGTGACTGAGAGAGAGACGTCACACAGTGACTGAGAGAGAGACGTCACACAGTGACTGAGAGAGAGACGTCACACAGTGACTGAGAGAGAGACGTCACACAGTGACAGAGTGACGTCACACAGTGACAGAGAGAGACGTCACACAGTGACTGAGAGAGAGACGTCACACAGTGACAGAGTGACGTCACACAGTGACAGAGAGAGAGACATCACACAGTGACTGAGAGAGAGACGTCACACAGTGACAGAGTGACGTCACACAGTGACTGAGAGAGAGACGTCACACAGTGACTGAGAGAGAGACGTCACACAGTGACAGAGTGACGTCACACAGTGACTGAGAGAGAGACGTCACACAGTGACTGAGAGAGAGACGTCACACAGTGACTGAGAGAGAGACGTCACACAGTGACTGAGAGAGAGACGTCACACAGTGACTGAGAGACAGATGTCACACAGTGACAGAGTGAGAGACGTCACACAGTGACAGAGTGACGTCACACAGCGACAGAGAGACAGACGTCACACAGCGACAGAGTGAGAGACGTCACACAGTGACTGTGAGAGAGACGTCACACAGTGACTGAGAGAGAGACGTCACACAGTGACAGAGAGAGAGACGTCACACAGTGACAGAGTGACGTCACACAGTGACTGAGAGACAGATGTCACACAGCGACAGAGTGAGAGACGTCACACAGTGACTGAGAGAGAGACGTCACACTGTGACAGAGTGACGTCACACAGTGACTGAGAGAGAGACGTCACACAGTGACTGAGAGAGAGACGTCACACAGTGACAGAGACATCACACAGTGACTGAGAGAGAGACGTCACACAGTGACTGAGAGAGAGACGTCACACAGCGACAGAGAGACAGATGTCACACAGCGACAGAGTGAGAGACGTCACACAGTGACTGAGAGACAGACGTCACACAGTGACTGAGAGACGTCACACAGTGACAGAGAGACAGATGTCACACAGTGACAGAGTGAGACATCACACAGTGACTGAGAGAGAGACGTCACACAGTGACTGAGAGAGAGACGTCACACAGTGACTGAGAGATGTCACACAGTGACAGAGAGACAGATGTCACACAGTGACAGAGAGAGAGACGTCACAGTGACAGAGAGAGAGACGTCACACAGTGACTGAGAGAGAGACGTCACACAGTGACAGAGAGAGAGACGTCACACAGTGACAGAGAGAGAGACGTCACACTGTGACAGAGTGACGTCACACAGTGACTGAGAGAGAGACGTCACACAGTGACTGAGAGAGAGACGTCACACAGTGACTGAGAGAGAGACGTCACACAGTGACAGAGAGAGAGACGTCACACAGTGACAGAGAGAGAGACGTCACACTGTGACAGAGTGACGTCACACAGTGACTGAGAGAGAGACGTCACACAGTGACAGAGTGAGAGACGTCACACAGTGACAGAGAGAGAGACATCACACAGTGACTGAGAGAGAGACGTCACACAGTGACAGAGTGACGTCACACAGTGACTGAGAGAGAGACGTCACACAGTGACTGAGAGAGAGACGTCACACAGTGACTGAGAGAGAGACGTCACACAGTGACTGAGAGAGAGACGTCACACAGTGACAGAGTGACGTCACACAGTGACTGAGAGAGAGACGTCACACAGTGACAGAGAGACAGATGTCACACAGTGACAGAGTGAGAGACGTCACACAGTGACTGAGAGAGAGACGTCACACAGTGACTGAGAGAGAGACGTCACACAGTGACTGAGAGACAGATGTCACACAGTGACAGAGTGAGAGACGTCACACAGTGACAGAGTGACGTCACACAGCGACAGAGAGACAGACGACACAGCGACAGAGAGACAGACGTCACACAGCGACAGAGTGAGAGACGTCACACAGTGACTGAGAGAGAGACGTCACACAGTGACTGAGAGAGAGACGTCACACAGTGACTGAGAGAGAGACGTCACACAGTGACTGAGAGAGAGACGTCACACAGTGACAGAGTGACGTCACACAGTGACAGAGAGAGACGTCACACAGTGACTGAGAGAGAGACGTCACACAGTGACAGAGTGACGTCACACAGTGACAGAGAGAGAGACATCACACAGTGACTGAGAGAGAGACGTCACACAGTGACTGAGAGAGAGACGTCACACAGTGACAGAGTGACGTCACACAGTGACTGAGAGAGAGACGTCACACAGTGACTGAGAGAGAGACGTCACACAGTGACAGAGTGACGTCACACAGTGACTGAGAGAGAGACGTCACACAGTGACTGAGAGAGAGACGTCACACAGTGACTGAGAGAGAGACGTCACACAGTGACAGAGTGAGAGACGTCACACAGTGACAGAGTGACGTCACACAGCGACAGAGAGACAGACGTCACACAGCGACAGAGTGAGAGACGTCACACAGTGACAGAGAGAGAGACGTCACACAGTGACTGAGAGAGAGACGTCACACAGTGACAGAGAGAGAGACGTCACACAGTGACAGAGTGACGTCACACAGTGACTGAGAGACAGATGTCACACAGCGACAGAGTGAGAGACGTCACACAGTGACTGAGAGAGAGACGTCACACTGTGACAGAGTGACGTCACACAGTGACTGAGAGAGAGACGTCACACAGTGACTGAGAGAGAGACGTCACACAGTGACTGAGAGAGAGACGTCACACAGTGACAGAGACATCACACAGTGACTGAGAGAGAGACGTCACACAGTGACTGAGAGAGAGACGTCACACAGCGACAGAGAGACAGATGTCACACAGCGACAGAGTGAGAGACGTCACACAGTGACTGAGAGACAGACGTCACACAGTGACTGAGAGACGTCACACAGTGACAGAGAGACAGATGTCACACAGTGACAGAGTGAGACGTCACACAGTGACTGAGAGAGAGACGTCACACAGTGACTGAGAGAGAGACGTCACACAGTGACTGAGAGATGTCACACAGTGACAGAGAGACAGATGTCACACAGTGACAGAGAGAGAGACGTCACAGTGACAGAGAGAGAGACGTCACACAGTGACTGAGAGAGAGACGTCACACAGTGACAGAGAGAGAGACGTCACACAGTGACAGAGAGAGAGACGTCACACTGTGACAGAGTGACGTCACACAGTGACTGAGAGAGAGACGTCACACAGTGACAGAGTGAGAGACGTCACACAGTGACTGAGAGAGAGACGTCACACAGTGACTGAGAGAGAGACGTCACACAGTGACAGAGAGAGAGACGTCACACAGTGACAGAGACGTCACACAGTGACAGAGAGACAGATGTCACACAGTGACAGAGAGAGAGACGTCACACAGTGACAGAGAGAGAGACGTCACACAGTGACAGAGAGAGAGACGTCACACAGTGACAGAGAGAGAGACGTCACACAGTGACAGAGACGTCACACAGTGACAGAGACGTCACACAGTGACTGAGAGAGAGACGTCACACAGTGACAGAGACGTCACACAGTGACAGAGAGAGAGACGTCACACAGTGACAGAGAGAGAGACGTCACACAGTGACAGATAGAGAGACGTCACACAGTGACAGAGAGACAGATGTCACACAGTGACTGAGAGAGAGACGTCACACAGTGACTGAGAGAGAGACGTCACACAGTGACAGAGAGAGAGACGTCACACAGTGACTGAGAGAGAGACGTCACACAGTGACAGAGAGAGAGACGTCACACAGTGACAGAGACGTCACACAGTGACAGAGACGTCACACAGTGACAGAGAGAGAGACGTCACACAGTGACTGAGAGAGAGACGTCACACAGTGACTGAGAGAGAGACGTCACACAGTGACAGAGAGACAGATGTCACACAGTGACTGAGAGAGAGACGTCACACAGTGACAGAGAGAGAGACGTCACACAGTGACAGAGAGACAGATGTCACACAGTGACTGAGAGAGAGACGTCACACAGTGACTGAGAGAGAGACGTCACACAGTGACTGAGAGAGAGACGTCACACAGTGACAGAGAGACAGATGTCACACAGTGACTGAGAGAGAGACGTCACACAGTGACTGAGAGAGAGACGTCACACAGTGACAGAGAGACAGATGTCACACAGTGACTGAGAGAGAGACGTCACACAGTGACTGAGAGAGAGACGTCACACAGTGACAGAGAGAGAGACGTCACACAGTGACTGAGAGACAGATGTCACACAGTGACAGAGAGAGAGACGTCACACAGTGACAGAGACGTCACACAGTGACAGAGAGAGAGACGTCACACAGTGACTGAGAGAGAGACGTCACACAGTGACAGATAGAGAGACGTCACACAGTGACAGAGAGACAGATGTCACACAGTGACAGAGAGAGAGACGTCACACAGTGACAGAGAGAGAGACGTCACACAGTGACTGAGAGACAGATGTCACACAGTGACAGAGAGAGAGACGTCACACAGTGACAGAGAGAGAGACGTCACACAGTGACAGAGAGAGAGACGTCACACAGTGACAGAGAGACAGATGTCACACAGTGACAGAGACGTCACACAGTGACTGCAAAGTGAATATTCTTCTCTGCTCACCTTTCCGTTCCTTGATCAGCTGCATTCTGCGCATTCTCACGGTCTCACTCAGACTCTCCAGCATGCGTTCAATGCAGTTATCCAAAACCACAGAACGGGTCTGTGTCTGGATGGTCTGTCGACAGATCGGACATTCCTCTTTCCTCTTCCTCCATTCCAGAATACAGTGACAGCAAAAACTGTGCGAACAGTTCAGGGTGACTGCCTGGGGCGGGGGGAAAGAGAGAGAGATTCAGGGTGACTGTCTGGGGCGGGGGGAGAGAGAGAGATTCAGGGTGACTGCCTGGGGCGGGGGGAAAGAGAGAGAGATTCAGGGTGACTGCCTGGGGCGGGAGAGAGAGAGATTCAGGGTGACTGTCTGGGGCGGGGGGAGAGAGAGAGATTCAGGGTGACTGTCTGGGGCGGGGGGAGAGAGAGAGATTCAGGGTGACTGCCTGGGGCGGGGGGAAAGAGAGAGAGATTCAGGGTGACTGTCTGGGGCGGGGGGAGAGAGACAGATTCAGGGTGACTGTCTGGGGCAGGAGAGACAGAGATTCAGGGTGACTGTCTGGGGCAGGAGAGAGAGAGATTCAGGGTGACTGTCTGGGGCAGGAGAGAGAGAGATTCAGGGTGACTGTCTGGGGCAGGAGAGAGAGAGATTCAGGGTGACTGTCTGGGGCGGGAGAGAGAGAGATTCAGGGTGACTGCCTGGGGCGGGAGAGAGAGAGATTCAGGGTGACTGTCTGGGGCAGGAGAGAGAGAGATTCAGGGTGACTGTCTGGGGCAGGAGAGAGAGAGATTCAGGGTGACTGTCTGGGGCAGGAGAGAGAGAGATTCAGGGTGACTGTCTGGGGCAGGAGAGAGAGAGATTCAGGGTGACTGTCTGGGGCAGGAGAGAGAGAGATTCAAGGTGACTGTCTGGGGCAGGAGAGAGAGAGATTCAGGGTGACTGTCTGGGGCAGGAGAGAGAGAGATTCAGGGTGACTGTCTGGGGCAGGAGAGAGAGAGATTCAGGGTGACTGTCTGGGGCAGGAGAGAGAGAGATTCAGGGTGACTGTCTGGGGCGGGAGAGAGAGAGAGAGATTCAGGGTGACTGCCTGGGGCAGGAGAGAGAGAGAGAGATTCAGGGTGACTGCCTGGGGCGGGAGAGAGAGAGAGAGATTCAGGGTGACTGTCTGGGGCAGGAGAGAGAGAGATTCAGGGTGACTGTCTGGGGCAGGAGAGAGAGAGATTCAGGGTGACTGTCTGGGGCAGGAGAGAGAGAGATTCAGGGTGACTGCCTGGGGCAGGAGAGAGAGAGAGAGATTCAGGGTGACTGTCTGGGGCGGGAGAGAGAGAGAGAGATTCAGGGTGACTGCCTGGGGCAGGAGAGAGAGAGAGAGATTCAGGGTGACTGTCTGGGGCGGGAGAGAGAGAGAGAGATTCAGGGTGACTGCCTGGGGCAGGAGAGAGAGAGAGAGATTCAGGGTGACTGCCTGGGGCGGGAGAGAGAGAGATTCAGGGTGACTGCCTGGGGCAGGAGAGAGAGAGAGAGATTCAGGGTGACTGCCTGGGGCGGGAGAGAGAGAGAGAGATTCAGGGTGACTGTCTGGGGCGGGAGAGAGAGAGAGAGATTCAGGGTGACTGTCTGGGGCAGGAGAGAGAGAGAGAGATTCAGGGTGACTGTCTGGGGCGGGAGAGAGAGAGAGAGATTCAGGGTGACTGTCTGGGGCAGGAGAGAGAGAGAGAGATTCAGGGTGACTGTCTGGGGCAGGAGAGAGAGAGATTCAGGGTGACTGTCTGGGGCGGGAGAGAGAGAGAGAGATTCAGGGTGACTGTCTGGGGCAGGGGAGAGAGAGAGAGATTCAGGGTGACTGCCTGGGGCAGGAGAGAGAGAGATTCAGGGTGACTGCCTGGGGCACGAGAGAGAGAGAGAGAGATTCAGGGTGACTGGCTGGGGCAGGAGAGAGAGAGAGATTCAGGGTGACTGCCTGGGGCACGAGAGAGAGAGAGAGAGATTCAGGGTGACTGTCTGGGGCAGGAGAGAGAGAGATTCAGGGTGACTGCCTGGGGCGGGAGAGAGAGAGAGAGATTCAGGGTGACTGGCTGGGGCAGGAGAGAGAGAGATTCAGGGTGACTGTCTGGGGCAGGAGAGAGATTCAGGGTGACTGTCTGGGGCAGGAGAGAGAGAGATTCAGGGTGACTGCCTGGGGCGGGAGAGAGAGAGATTCAGGGTGACTGTCTGGGGCAGGAGAGAGAGAGATTCAGGGTGACTGGCTGGGGCGGGAGAGAGAGAGATTCAAGGTGACTGGCTGGGGCAGGAGAGAGAGAGATTCAGGGTGACTGTCTGGGGCAGGAGAGAGAGAAATTCAGGGTGACTGTCTGGGGCAGGAGAGAGAGAGATTCAGGGTGACTGTCTGGGGCAGGAGAGAGAGAGATTCAGGGTGACTGCCTGGGGCGGGAGAGAGAGAGAGAGATTCAAGGTGACTGGCTGGGGCAGGAGAGAGAGAGAGAGATTCAAGGTGACTGGCTGGGGCAGGAGAGAGTGAGATTCAGGGTGACTGCCTGGGGCGGGAGAGAGAGAGAGAGATTCAAGGTGACTGGCTGGGGCAGGAGAGAGAGAGATTCAGGGTGACTGTCTGGGGTGGGAGAGAGAGAGATTCAGGGTGACTGTCTGGGGCAGGAGAGAGAGAGATTCAGGGTGACTGCCTGGGGCGGGAGAGAGAGAGAGAGATTCAAGGTGACTGGCTGGGGCAGGAGAGAGAGAGATTCAGGGTGACTGTCTGGGGCAGGAGAGAGAGAGATTCAGGGTGACTGTCTGGGGCAGGAGAGAGATTCAGGGTGACTGTCTGGGGCAGGAGAGAGAGAGATTCAGGGTGACTGTCTGGGGCAGGAGAGAGAGAGATTCAGGGTGACTGCCTGGGGCGGGAGAGAGAGAGATTCAGGGTGACTGTCTGGGGCAGGAGAGAGAGAGATTCAGGGTGACTGTCTGGGGTGGGAGAGAGAGAGATTCAGGGTGACTGTCTGGGGCAGGAGAGAGAGAGATTCAGAGTGACTGTCTGGGGCAGGAGAGAGAGAGATTCAGGGTGACTGCCTGGGGCAGGAGAGAGAGATATTCAGGGAGACTGCCTGGGGCGGGAGAGGGAGAGAGATTCAGGGTGACTGCCTGGGGCAGGGGGAGAGAGAGAGATTCAGGGTGACTGCCTGGGGCAGGGGGAGAGAGAGAGATTCAGGGTGACTGCCTTGGGCAGGAGAGAGAGAGATTCAGGGTGACTGTCTGGGGAAGGAGAGAGAGAGATTCAGGGTGACTGTCTGGGGCAGGGGGAGAGAGAGATTCAGGGTGACTGTCTGGGGCAGGGGGAGAGAGAGATTCAGGGTGACTGTCTGGGGCAGGGGGAGAGAGAGATTCAGGGTGACTGTCTGGGGCAGGAGAGAGAGAGATTCAGGGTGACTGCCTGGGGCAGGAGAGAGAGATATTCAGGGAGACTGCCTGGGGCGGGAGAGGGAGAGAGATTCAGGGTGACTGCCTGGGGCAGGGGGAGAGAGAGAGATTCAGGGTGACTGTCTGGGGAAGGAGAGAGCTGGAGAGACGCAGGGTGACCGCCTGGGGCAGGAGAGAGAGAGATTCAGGGTGACTGCCTGGGGCGAGGGGAGAGAGAGAGAAATTCAGGGTGACTGCCTGGGGCGGGAGAGAGCGAGAGAGACTCAGGATGACTGCCTGGGGCGGGAGAGAGAGAGAGATTCAGGATGACTGCCTGGGGCGGGAGAGAGAGAGAGATTCAGGGTGACTGCCTGGGGCGAGGGGAGAGAGAGAGAGATTCAGGGTGACTGCCTGGGGCGAGGGGAGAGAGAGAGAGATTCAGGGTGACTGCCTGGGGCGAGGGGAGAGAGAGAGAGATTCAGGATGACTGCGTGGGGCGAGGGGAGAGAGAGAGAGATTCAGGATGACTGCCTGGGGCGGGAGAGAGAGAGAGAGATTCAGGGTGACTGCCTGGGGCAGGGGGAGAGAGAGATTCAGGGTGACTGCCTTGGGCAGGAGAGAGAGAGATTCAGGGTGACTGTCTGGGGAAGGAGAGAGCAGGAGAGACGCAGGGTGACTGTCTGGGGCAGGGGGAGAGAGAGAGATTCAGGGTGACTGCCTGGGGCAGGGGGAGAGAGAGAGATTCAGGGTGACTGTCTGGGGAAGGAGAGAGCTGGAGAGACGCAGGGTGACCGCCTGGGGCAGGAGAGAGAGAGATTCAGGGTGACTGCCTGGGGCGAGGGGAGAGAGAGAGAAATTCAGGGTGACTGCCTGGGGCGGGAGAGAGCGAGAGAGACTCAGGGTGACTGCCTGGGGCAGGGGGAGAGAGAGAGAGATTCATGGAGACTGCCTGGGGCGAGGGGAGAGAGAGATTCAGGATGACTGCCTGGGGCGGGAGAGAGAGAGAGATTCAGGGTGACTGCCTGGGGCGAGGGGAGAGAGAGAGAGATTCAGGATGACTGCGTGGGGCGAGGGGAGAGAGAGAGAGATTCAGGATGACTGCCTGGGGCGGGAGAGAGAGAGAGATTCATGGAGACTGCCTGGGGCGGGAGAGAGAGAGAGAGATTCAGGGTGACTGCCTGGGGCGAGGGGAGAGACAGAGATTCATGGAGACTGCCTGGGGCGGGAGAGAGAGAGAGATTCATGGTGACTGCCTGGGGTGAGGGGAGAGAGAGAGAAATTCAGGGTGACTGCCTGGGGCGGGAGAGAGAGAGAGAGATTCAGGGTGACTGCCTGTTTGGGGGGGGTGGGGGGAGAGAAAGAGATTCAGGGTGACTGCCTGGGGCGGGAGAGAGAGACAGAGATTCAGGGTGACTGCCTGGCGTGGGGGGGGGGGGGGGGGGAATCAGAGGAACTGTGGGCTTGGAGATGGGGGGGGGGGGTCACTTGGAGGGGGATGGGAGGGTGTGTGGGGTTTGGACTTTGGGAGGGTGATGGGATGGGGTGTGGGGTTTGGACTTTGGGAGGGTGATGGGATGGGATGGGGTGTGGGGTTTGGACTTTGGGAAGGGGATGGGATGGGGTGTGGGGTTTGGACTTTGGGAGGGGGATGGGATGGGGTGTGGGGTTTGGACTTTGGGAGGGTGATGGGATGGGGTGTGGGGTTTGGACTTTGGGAGGGTGATGGGATGGGGTGTGGGGTTTGGACTTTGGGAGGGTGATGGGATGGGGTGTGGGGTTTGGACTTTGGGAGGGTGATGGGATGGGGTGTGGGGTTTGGACTTTGGGAGGGTGATGGGATGGGGTGTGGGGTTTGGACTTTGGGAGGGTGATGGGATGGGGTGTGGGGTTTGGACTTTGGGAGGGTGATGGGATGGTGTGTGGGGTTTGGACTTTGGGAGGGGGATGGGATGGGGTGTGGGGTTTGGACTTTGGGAGGGTGATGGGATGGGGTGTGGGGTTTGGACTTTGGGAGGGTGATGGGATGGGGTGTGGGGTTTGGACTTTGGGAGGGGGATGGGATGGGGTGTGGGGTTTGGACTTTGGGAGGGGGATGGGATGGGGTGTGGGGTTTGGACTTTGGGAGGGTGATGGGATGGGGTGTGGGGTTTGGACTTTGGGAGGGGGATGGGATGGGGTGTGGGGTTTGGACTTTGGGAGGGGGATGGGATGGGGTGTGGGGTTCACTGTGCTTTACCTCAATGAAGTATTCGGAGCAGATGATACACTGAAGCTCATTCTCCAATACATCAGTTAGCTGTGCGGCTGCTTCATCTTTCATTACATTCATCTGCTGAGCAAAACAGAGAGACTTTCATCAGTATTACCAACAGTCAGTCAGTGACCAGTCCCTCCCGTCCAACGGTCAGTCACTGACAGGTCCCGCCCGTCCAACGCTCAGTTACTGACCGGTCCTGCCCGTCCAACACTCAGTTACTGAACGGTCCTGCCCGTCCAACGCTCAGTTACTGAACGGTCCTGCCCGTCCAACACTCAGTTACTGACCAGACCTGCGTGTCCAACGCTCAGTTACTGACCGGATCTGCCCGTCCAACACTCAGTTACTGACCGGACCTGCGTGTCCAACGCTCAGTTACTGACCGGATCTGCCCGTCCAACACTCAGTTACTGACCGGACCTGCGTGTCCAACGCTCAGTTACTGACCGGATCTGCCCGTCCAACGCTCAGTTACTGACCGGACCTGCGTGTCCAACGCTCAGTTACTGACCGGTCCTGCCCGTCCAACGCTCAGTTACTGACCGGACCTGCGTGTCCAACGCTCAGTTACTGACCGGTCCTGCCCGTCCAACGCTCAGTTACTGACCGGACCCGCCCGTCCAAAGCTCAGTTACTGACCGGTCCTGCCCGTCCAACGCTCAGTTACTGACCGGACCTGCGTGTCCAACGCTCAGTTACTGACCGGATCTGCCCGTCCAACGCTCAGTTACTGACCGGACCTGCGTGTCCAACGCTCAGTTACTGACCGGTCCTGCCCGTCCAACGCTCAGTTACTGACCGGACCCGCCCGTCCAAAGCTCAGTTACTGACCGGTCCTGCCCGTCCATCACTCAGTTACTGACCGGACCTGCGTGTCCAACGCTCAGTTACTGATCAGACCTGCATGTCCAACGCTCAGTTACTGACCAGACCTGTCCACCCAACACTCAGTTACTGACCGGACCTGCCCGTCCAACGCTCAGTTACTGATCAGACCTGCATGTCCAACGCTCAGTTACTGACCAGACTTGCCCACCCAACGCTCAGTTACTGATCAGACCTGCCCGTCCAACGCTCAGTTACTGACCGGACCCGCCCATGCAACGCTCAGTTACTGATCAGACCTGCCCGTCCAACGCTCAGTTACTGACCAGACCTGCGTGACCAACGCTCAGTTACTGACCAGACCTGCGTGTCCAACGCTCAGTTACTGACCGGACCTGCATGTCCAACGCTCAGTTACTGACCGGACCTGCATGTCCAACGCTCAGTTACTGACCAGACCTGCCCGTCCAACGCTCAGTTACTGATCAGACCTGCGTGTCCAACGCTCAGTTACTGACCGGACCTGCCCATCCAACGCTCAGTTACTGACCGGACCTGCGTGTCCAACGCTCAGTTACTGACCGGACCTGCCCACCCAACGCTCAGTTACTGATCAGACCTGCATGTCCAACGCTCAGTTACTGACCAGACCTGCCCGTCCAACGCTCAGTTACTGATCAGACCTGCGTGTCCAACGCTCAGTTACTGACCGGACCTGCCCACCCAACGCTCAGTTACTGACCAGACCTGCCCGTCCAACGCTCAGTTACTGATCAGACCTGCGTGTCCAACGCTCAGTTACTGACCGGACCTGCCCATCCAACGCTCAGTTACTGACCGGACCTGCCCATCCAACGCTCAGTTACTGATCGGATTCCCCGTCCAACGCTCAGTTACTGACCGGACCTGCCCACCCAACGCTCAGTTACTGACCGGACCTGCCCATCCAACGCTCAGTTACTGACCAGACCCGCCCACCCAACGCTCAGTTACTGACCAGACCTGCGTGTCCAACGCTCAGTTACTGACCGGACCCGCCCATCCAACGCTCAGTTACTGACCGGACCCGCCCATCCAACGCTCAGTTACTGATCAGACCCGCCCGTCCAACGCTCAGTTACTGACCGGACCTGCCCGTCCAACGCTCAGTTACTGATCGGACCTGCCCGTCCAACGCTCTGTTACTGACCGGACCTGCCCGTCCAACGCTCAGTTACTGACCGGACCTGCCCGTCCAACGCTAAGTTACTGACCAGACCTGCGTGTCCATCGCTCAGTTACTGACCGGTCCTGCCCGTCCAACGCTCAGTTACTGACCAGACCTGCGTGTCCATCGCTCAGTTACTGACCGGACCCGCCCGTCCAACGCTCAGTTACTGACCAGACCTGCGTGTCCATCGCTCAGTTACTGACCGGACCCGCCCGTCCAACGCTCAGTTACTGACCGGTCCTGCCCGTCCAACGCTCAGTTACTGACCAGACCTGCGTGTCCAACGCTCAGTTACTGATCAGACCTGCGTGTCCAACGCTCAGTTACTGACCGGTCCTGCCCGTCCAACGCTCAGTTACTGATCAGACCTGCGTGTCCAACGCTCAGTTACTGACCGGACCCGCCCGTCCAACGCTCAGTTACTGACCGGTCCTGCCCATCCAACGCTCAGTTACTGACCAGACCTGCGTGTCCAACGCTCAGTTACTGACCGGTCCTGCCCGTCCAACACTCAGTTACTGACCAGACCTGCGTGTCCAACGCTCAGTTACTGACCAGACCTGCGTGTCCAACGCTCAGTTACTGACCAGACCTGCGTGTCCAACGCTCAGTTACTGACCGGTCCTGCCCATCCAACGCTCAGTTACTGACCGGATCTGCCCGTCCAACACTCAGTTACTGACCGGACCTGCGTGTCCAACGCTCAGTTACTGACCGGTCCTGCCCGTCCAACGCTCAGTTACTGAGCGGACCCGCCCGTCCAACGCTCAGTTACTGATCAGACCCGCCCGTCCAACGCTCAGTTACTGATCAGACCTGCGTGTCCAACGCTCAGTTACTGAGCGGACCCGCCCGTCCAACGCTCAGTTACTGATCAGACCTGCGTGTCCAACACTCAGTTACTGACCAGACCTGCGTGTCCAACGCTCAGTTACTGACCGGACCTGCGTGTCCAACGCTCAGTTACTGACCGGTCCTGCGTGTCCAACGCTCAGTTACTGACCGGACCTGCCCGTCCAACGCTCAGTTACTGATCAGACCCGCCCGTCCAACGCTCAGTTACTGATCAGACCCGCCCGTCCAACGCTCAGTTACTGACCAGACCTGCGTGTCCAACACTCAGTTACTGACCAGACCTGCGTGTCCAACACTCAGTTACTGACCAGACCTGCGTGTCCAACGCTCAGTTACTGAGCGGACCCGCCCGTCCAACGCTCAGTTACTGATCAGACCTGCGTGTCCAACACTCAGTTACTGACCAGACCTGCGTGTCCAACACTCAGTTACTGACCAGACCCGCCCGTCCAATGCTCAGTTACTGACCAGACCTGCCCGTCCAACGCTCAGTTACTGAGCGGACCCGCCCGTCCAACGCTCAGTTACTGACCAGACCTGCGTGTCCAACGCTCAGTTACTGACCAGACCCGCCCGTCCAATGCTCAGTTACTGACCAGACCTGCCCGTCCAACGCTCAGTTACTGAGCGGACCTGCCCGTCCAATGCTCAGTTACTGACCAGACCTGCCCGTCCAACGCTCAGTTACTGACCAGACCCGCCCGTCCAATGCTCAGTTACTGACCAGACCTGCCCGTCCAACGCTCAGTTACTGACCTGACCCGCCCGTCCAACGCTCAGTTACTGACCAGACCCGCCCGTCCAATGCTCAGTTACTGACCAGACCTGCCCGTCCAACGCTCAGTTACTGAGCGGACCCGCCCGTCCAACGCTCAGTTACTGACCAGACCTGCGTGTCCAACGCTCAGTTACTGATCAGACCTGCGTGTCCAACACTCAGTTACTGACCGGACCCGCCCGTCCAACGCTCAGTTACTGACCGGACCTGCCCGTCCAACGCTCAGTTACAGACCAGACCTGCGTGTCCAACACTCAGTTACTGACCGGACCCGCCCGTCCAACGCTCAGTTACTGACCGGACCCGCCCGTCCAATGCTCAGTTACTGACCGGACCCGCCCGTCCAACGCTCAGTTACTGAGCGGAACCGCCCGTCCAACGCTCAGTTACTGAGCGGAACCGCCCGTCCAACGCTCAGTTACTGACCGGACCCGCCCGTCCAACGCTCAGTTACTGACCGGACCCGCCCGTCCAACGCTCAGTTACTGACCGGATCTGCCCGTCCAACACTCAGTTACTGACCGGTCCTGCCCGTCCAACGCTCAGTTACTGACCGGACCTGCGTGTCCAACGCTCAGTTACTGACCGGATCTGCCCGTCCAATGCTCAGTTACTGACCGGACCCGCCCGTCCAATGCTCAGTTACTGACCGGACCCGCCCGTCCAACGCTCAGTTACTGAGCGGAACCGCCCGTCCAACGCTCAGTTACTGAGCGGAACCGCCCGTCCAACGCTCAGTTACTGAGCGGACCTGCATGTCCAACGCTCAGTTACTGACCAGACCTGCCCGTCCAACGCTCAGTTACTGATCAGACCTGCGTGTCCAACGCTCAGTTACTGACCGGACCTGCCCACCCAACGCTCAGTTACTGACCAGACCTGCCCGTCCAACGCTCAGTTACTGATCAGACCTGCGTGTCCAACGCTCAGTTACTGACCGGACCTGCCCATCCAACGCTCAGTTACTGACCGGACCTGCCCATCCAACGCTCAGTTACTGATCGGATTCCCCGTCCAACGCTCAGTTACTGACCGGACCTGCCCACCCAACGCTCAGTTACTGACCGGACCTGCCCATCCAACGCTCAGTTACTGACCAGACCCGCCCACCCAACGCTCAGTTACTGACCAGACCTGCGTGTCCAACGCTCAGTTACTGACCGGACCCGCCCATCCAACGCTCAGTTACTGACCGGACCCGCCCATCCAACGCTCAGTTACTGATCAGACCCGCCCGTCCAACGCTCAGTTACTGACCGGACCTGCCCGTCCAACGCTCAGTTACTGATCGGACCTGCCCGTCCAACGCTCTGTTACTGACCGGACCTGCCCGTCCAACGCTCAGTTACTGACCGGACCTGCCCGTCCAACGCTAAGTTACTGACCAGACCTGCGTGTCCATCGCTCAGTTACTGACCGGTCCTGCCCGTCCAACGCTCAGTTACTGACCAGACCTGCGTGTCCATCGCTCAGTTACTGACCGGACCCGCCCGTCCAACGCTCAGTTACTGACCAGACCTGCGTGTCCATCGCTCAGTTACTGACCGGACCCGCCCGTCCAACGCTCAGTTACTGACCGGTCCTGCCCGTCCAACGCTCAGTTACTGACCAGACCTGCGTGTCCAACGCTCAGTTACTGATCAGACCTGCGTGTCCAACGCTCAGTTACTGACCGGTCCTGCCCGTCCAACGCTCAGTTACTGATCAGACCTGCGTGTCCAACGCTCAGTTACTGACCGGACCCGCCCGTCCAACGCTCAGTTACTGACCGGTCCTGCCCATCCAACGCTCAGTTACTGACCAGACCTGCGTGTCCAACGCTCAGTTACTGACCGGTCCTGCCCGTCCAACACTCAGTTACTGACCAGACCTGCGTGTCCAACGCTCAGTTACTGACCAGACCTGCGTGTCCAACGCTCAGTTACTGACCAGACCTGCGTGTCCAACGCTCAGTTACTGACCGGTCCTGCCCATCCAACGCTCAGTTACTGACCGGATCTGCCCGTCCAACACTCAGTTACTGACCGGACCTGCGTGTCCAACGCTCAGTTACTGACCGGTCCTGCCCGTCCAACGCTCAGTTACTGAGCGGACCCGCCCGTCCAACGCTCAGTTACTGATCAGACCCGCCCGTCCAACGCTCAGTTACTGATCAGACCTGCGTGTCCAACGCTCAGTTACTGAGCGGACCCGCCCGTCCAACGCTCAGTTACTGATCAGACCTGCGTGTCCAACACTCAGTTACTGACCAGACCTGCGTGTCCAACGCTCAGTTACTGACCGGACCTGCGTGTCCAACGCTCAGTTACTGACCGGTCCTGCGTGTCCAACGCTCAGTTACTGACCGGACCTGCCCGTCCAACGCTCAGTTACTGATCAGACCCGCCCGTCCAACGCTCAGTTACTGATCAGACCCGCCCGTCCAACGCTCAGTTACTGACCAGACCTGCGTGTCCAACACTCAGTTACTGACCAGACCTGCGTGTCCAACACTCAGTTACTGACCAGACCTGCGTGTCCAACGCTCAGTTACTGAGCGGACCCGCCCGTCCAACGCTCAGTTACTGATCAGACCTGCGTGTCCAACACTCAGTTACTGACCAGACCTGCGTGTCCAACACTCAGTTACTGACCAGACCCGCCCGTCCAATGCTCAGTTACTGACCAGACCTGCCCGTCCAACGCTCAGTTACTGAGCGGACCCGCCCGTCCAACGCTCAGTTACTGACCAGACCTGCGTGTCCAACGCTCAGTTACTGACCAGACCCGCCCGTCCAATGCTCAGTTACTGACCAGACCTGCCCGTCCAACGCTCAGTTACTGAGCGGACCTGCCCGTCCAATGCTCAGTTACTGACCAGACCTGCCCGTCCAACGCTCAGTTACTGACCAGACCCGCCCGTCCAATGCTCAGTTACTGACCAGACCTGCCCGTCCAACGCTCAGTTACTGACCTGACCCGCCCGTCCAACGCTCAGTTACTGACCAGACCCGCCCGTCCAATGCTCAGTTACTGACCAGACCTGCCCGTCCAACGCTCAGTTACTGAGCGGACCCGCCCGTCCAACGCTCAGTTACTGACCAGACCTGCGTGTCCAACGCTCAGTTACTGATCAGACCTGCGTGTCCAACACTCAGTTACTGACCGGACCCGCCCGTCCAACGCTCAGTTACTGACCGGACCTGCCCGTCCAACGCTCAGTTACAGACCAGACCTGCGTGTCCAACACTCAGTTACTGACCGGACCCGCCCGTCCAACGCTCAGTTACTGACCGGACCCGCCCGTCCAATGCTCAGTTACTGACCGGACCCGCCCGTCCAACGCTCAGTTACTGAGCGGAACCGCCCGTCCAACGCTCAGTTACTGAGCGGAACCGCCCGTCCAACGCTCAGTTACTGACCGGACCCGCCCGTCCAACGCTCAGTTACTGACCGGACCCGCCCGTCCAACGCTCAGTTACTGACCGGATCTGCCCGTCCAACACTCAGTTACTGACCGGTCCTGCCCGTCCAACGCTCAGTTACTGACCGGACCTGCGTGTCCAACGCTCAGTTACTGACCGGATCTGCCCGTCCAATGCTCAGTTACTGACCGGACCCGCCCGTCCAATGCTCAGTTACTGACCGGACCCGCCCGTCCAACGCTCAGTTACTGAGCGGAACCGCCCGTCCAACGCTCAGTTACTGAGCGGAACCGCCCGTCCAACGCTCAGTTACTGAGCGGAACCGCCCGTCCAACGCTCAGTTACTGACCGGATCAGCCCGTCCAATGCTCAGTTACTGACCGGACCCGCCCGTCCAACGCTCAGTTACTGACCGGATCTGCCCGTCCAACACTCAGTTACTGACCGGACCTGCGTGTCCAACGCTCAGTTACTGACCGGTCCTGCCCGTCCAACGCTCAGTTACTGACCGGACCTGCGTGTCCAACGCTCAGTTACTGACCGGACCTGCCCGTCCAACGCTCAGTTACTGACCAGACCTGCGTGTCCAACACTCAGTTACTGACCGGACCTGCCCGTCCAACGCTCAGTTACTGACCAGACCTGCGTGTCCAACGCTCAGTTACTGACCAGACCTGCCCGTCCAACGCTCAGTTACTGATCAGACCTGCCCGTCCAACGCTCAGTTACTGACCAGACCTACGTGTCCAACGCTCAGTTACTGACCAGACCTACGTGTCCAACACTCAGTTACTGACCGGACCTGCCCATCCAACGCTCAGTTACTGACCAGACCTGCGTGTCCAACGCTCAGTTACTGACCAGACCTGCGTGTCCAACGCTCAGTTACTGACCAGACCTGCGTGTCCAACGCTCAGTTACTGACCAGACCTGCCCGTCCAACGCTCAGTTACTGATCAGACCTGCGTGTCCAACGCTCAGTTACTGACCGGACCTGCCCATCCAACGCTCAGTTACTGACCGGACCTGCGTGTCCAACGCTCAGTTACTGACCGGACCTGCCCACCCAACGCTCAGTTACTGATCAGACCTGCATGTCCAACGCTCAGTTACTGACCAGACCTGCCCGTCCAACGCTCAGTTACTGATCAGACCTGCGTGTCCAACGCTCAGTTACTGACCGGACCTGCCCACCCAACGCTCAGTTACTGACCAGACCTGCCCGTCCAACGCTCAGTTACTGATCAGACCTGCGTGTCCAACGCTCAGTTACTGACCGGACCTGCCCATCCAACGCTCAGTTACTGACCGGACCTGCGTGTCCAACGCTCAGTTACTGACCGGACCTGCCCACCCAACGCTCAGTTACTGATCAGACCTGCATGTCCAACGCTCAGTTACTGACCAGACCTGCCCGTCCAACGCTCAGTTACTGATCAGACCTGCGTGTCCAACGCTCAGTTACTGACCGGACCTGCCCACCCAACGCTCAGTTACTGACCAGACCTGCCCGTCCAACGCTCAGTTACTGATCAGACCTGCGTGTCCAACGCTCAGTTACTGACCGGACCTGCCCATCCAACGCTCAGTTACTGACCGGACCTGCCCATCCAACGCTCAGTTACTGATCGGATTCCCCGTCCAACGCTCAGTTACTGACCGGACCTGCCCACCCAACGCTCAGTTACTGACCGGACCTGCCCATCCAACGCTCAGTTACTGACCAGACCCGCCCACCCAACGCTCAGTTACTGACCAGACCTGCGTGTCCAACGCTCAGTTACTGACCGGACCCGCCCATCCAACGCTCAGTTACTGACCGGACCCGCCCATCCAACGCTCAGTTACTGATCAGACCCGCCCGTCCAACGCTCAGTTACTGACCGGACCTGCCCGTCCAACGCTCAGTTACTGATCGGACCTGCCCGTCCAACGCTCTGTTACTGACCGGACCTGCCCGTCCAACGCTCAGTTACTGACCGGACCTGCCCGTCCAACGCTAAGTTACTGACCAGACCTGCGTGTCCATCGCTCAGTTACTGACCGGTCCTGCCCGTCCAACGCTCAGTTACTGACCAGACCTGCGTGTCCATCGCTCAGTTACTGACCGGACCCGCCCGTCCAACGCTCAGTTACTGACCAGACCTGCGTGTCCATCGCTCAGTTACTGACCGGACCCGCCCGTCCAACGCTCAGTTACTGACCGGTCCTGCCCGTCCAACGCTCAGTTACTGACCAGACCTGCGTGTCCAACGCTCAGTTACTGATCAGACCTGCGTGTCCAACGCTCAGTTACTGACCGGTCCTGCCCGTCCAACGCTCAGTTACTGATCAGACCTGCGTGTCCAACGCTCAGTTACTGACCGGACCCGCCCGTCCAACGCTCAGTTACTGACCGGTCCTGCCCATCCAACGCTCAGTTACTGACCAGACCTGCGTGTCCAACGCTCAGTTACTGACCGGTCCTGCCCGTCCAACACTCAGTTACTGACCAGACCTGCGTGTCCAACGCTCAGTTACTGACCAGACCTGCGTGTCCAACGCTCAGTTACTGACCAGACCTGCGTGTCCAACGCTCAGTTACTGACCGGTCCTGCCCATCCAACGCTCAGTTACTGACCGGATCTGCCCGTCCAACACTCAGTTACTGACCGGACCTGCGTGTCCAACGCTCAGTTACTGACCGGTCCTGCCCGTCCAACGCTCAGTTACTGAGCGGACCCGCCCGTCCAACGCTCAGTTACTGATCAGACCCGCCCGTCCAACGCTCAGTTACTGATCAGACCTGCGTGTCCAACGCTCAGTTACTGAGCGGACCCGCCCGTCCAACGCTCAGTTACTGATCAGACCTGCGTGTCCAACACTCAGTTACTGACCAGACCTGCGTGTCCAACGCTCAGTTACTGACCGGACCTGCGTGTCCAACGCTCAGTTACTGACCGGTCCTGCGTGTCCAACGCTCAGTTACTGACCGGACCTGCCCGTCCAACGCTCAGTTACTGATCAGACCCGCCCGTCCAACGCTCAGTTACTGATCAGACCCGCCCGTCCAACGCTCAGTTACTGACCAGACCTGCGTGTCCAACACTCAGTTACTGACCAGACCTGCGTGTCCAACACTCAGTTACTGACCAGACCTGCGTGTCCAACGCTCAGTTACTGAGCGGACCCGCCCGTCCAACGCTCAGTTACTGATCAGACCTGCGTGTCCAACACTCAGTTACTGACCAGACCTGCGTGTCCAACACTCAGTTACTGACCAGACCCGCCCGTCCAATGCTCAGTTACTGACCAGACCTGCCCGTCCAACGCTCAGTTACTGAGCGGACCCGCCCGTCCAACGCTCAGTTACTGACCAGACCTGCGTGTCCAACGCTCAGTTACTGACCAGACCCGCCCGTCCAATGCTCAGTTACTGACCAGACCTGCCCGTCCAACGCTCAGTTACTGAGCGGACCTGCCCGTCCAATGCTCAGTTACTGACCAGACCTGCCCGTCCAACGCTCAGTTACTGACCAGACCCGCCCGTCCAATGCTCAGTTACTGACCAGACCTGCCCGTCCAACGCTCAGTTACTGACCTGACCCGCCCGTCCAACGCTCAGTTACTGACCAGACCCGCCCGTCCAATGCTCAGTTACTGACCAGACCTGCCCGTCCAACGCTCAGTTACTGAGCGGACCCGCCCGTCCAACGCTCAGTTACTGACCAGACCTGCGTGTCCAACGCTCAGTTACTGATCAGACCTGCGTGTCCAACACTCAGTTACTGACCGGACCCGCCCGTCCAACGCTCAGTTACTGACCGGACCTGCCCGTCCAACGCTCAGTTACAGACCAGACCTGCGTGTCCAACACTCAGTTACTGACCGGACCCGCCCGTCCAACGCTCAGTTACTGACCGGACCCGCCCGTCCAATGCTCAGTTACTGACCGGACCCGCCCGTCCAACGCTCAGTTACTGAGCGGAACCGCCCGTCCAACGCTCAGTTACTGAGCGGAACCGCCCGTCCAACGCTCAGTTACTGACCGGACCCGCCCGTCCAACGCTCAGTTACTGACCGGACCCGCCCGTCCAACGCTCAGTTACTGACCGGATCTGCCCGTCCAACACTCAGTTACTGACCGGTCCTGCCCGTCCAACGCTCAGTTACTGACCGGACCTGCGTGTCCAACGCTCAGTTACTGACCGGATCTGCCCGTCCAATGCTCAGTTACTGACCGGACCCGCCCGTCCAATGCTCAGTTACTGACCGGACCCGCCCGTCCAACGCTCAGTTACTGAGCGGAACCGCCCGTCCAACGCTCAGTTACTGAGCGGAACCGCCCGTCCAACGCTCAGTTACTGAGCGGACCTGCATGTCCAACGCTCAGTTACTGACCAGACCTGCCCGTCCAACGCTCAGTTACTGATCAGACCTGCGTGTCCAACGCTCAGTTACTGACCGGACCTGCCCACCCAACGCTCAGTTACTGACCAGACCTGCCCGTCCAACGCTCAGTTACTGATCAGACCTGCGTGTCCAACGCTCAGTTACTGACCGGACCTGCCCATCCAACGCTCAGTTACTGACCGGACCTGCCCATCCAACGCTCAGTTACTGATCGGATTCCCCGTCCAACGCTCAGTTACTGACCGGACCTGCCCACCCAACGCTCAGTTACTGACCGGACCTGCCCATCCAACGCTCAGTTACTGACCAGACCCGCCCACCCAACGCTCAGTTACTGACCAGACCTGCGTGTCCAACGCTCAGTTACTGACCGGACCCGCCCATCCAACGCTCAGTTACTGACCGGACCCGCCCATCCAACGCTCAGTTACTGATCAGACCCGCCCGTCCAACGCTCAGTTACTGACCGGACCTGCCCGTCCAACGCTCAGTTACTGATCGGACCTGCCCGTCCAACGCTCTGTTACTGACCGGACCTGCCCGTCCAACGCTCAGTTACTGACCGGACCTGCCCGTCCAACGCTAAGTTACTGACCAGACCTGCGTGTCCATCGCTCAGTTACTGACCGGTCCTGCCCGTCCAACGCTCAGTTACTGACCAGACCTGCGTGTCCATCGCTCAGTTACTGACCGGACCCGCCCGTCCAACGCTCAGTTACTGACCAGACCTGCGTGTCCATCGCTCAGTTACTGACCGGACCCGCCCGTCCAACGCTCAGTTACTGACCGGTCCTGCCCGTCCAACGCTCAGTTACTGACCAGACCTGCGTGTCCAACGCTCAGTTACTGATCAGACCTGCGTGTCCAACGCTCAGTTACTGACCGGTCCTGCCCGTCCAACGCTCAGTTACTGATCAGACCTGCGTGTCCAACGCTCAGTTACTGACCGGACCCGCCCGTCCAACGCTCAGTTACTGACCGGTCCTGCCCATCCAACGCTCAGTTACTGACCAGACCTGCGTGTCCAACGCTCAGTTACTGACCGGTCCTGCCCGTCCAACACTCAGTTACTGACCAGACCTGCGTGTCCAACGCTCAGTTACTGACCAGACCTGCGTGTCCAACGCTCAGTTACTGACCAGACCTGCGTGTCCAACGCTCAGTTACTGACCGGTCCTGCCCATCCAACGCTCAGTTACTGACCGGATCTGCCCGTCCAACACTCAGTTACTGACCGGACCTGCGTGTCCAACGCTCAGTTACTGACCGGTCCTGCCCGTCCAACGCTCAGTTACTGAGCGGACCCGCCCGTCCAACGCTCAGTTACTGATCAGACCCGCCCGTCCAACGCTCAGTTACTGATCAGACCTGCGTGTCCAACGCTCAGTTACTGAGCGGACCCGCCCGTCCAACGCTCAGTTACTGATCAGACCTGCGTGTCCAACACTCAGTTACTGACCAGACCTGCGTGTCCAACGCTCAGTTACTGACCGGACCTGCGTGTCCAACGCTCAGTTACTGACCGGTCCTGCGTGTCCAACGCTCAGTTACTGACCGGACCTGCCCGTCCAACGCTCAGTTACTGATCAGACCCGCCCGTCCAACGCTCAGTTACTGATCAGACCCGCCCGTCCAACGCTCAGTTACTGACCAGACCTGCGTGTCCAACACTCAGTTACTGACCAGACCTGCGTGTCCAACACTCAGTTACTGACCAGACCTGCGTGTCCAACGCTCAGTTACTGAGCGGACCCGCCCGTCCAACGCTCAGTTACTGATCAGACCTGCGTGTCCAACACTCAGTTACTGACCAGACCTGCGTGTCCAACACTCAGTTACTGACCAGACCCGCCCGTCCAATGCTCAGTTACTGACCAGACCTGCCCGTCCAACGCTCAGTTACTGAGCGGACCCGCCCGTCCAACGCTCAGTTACTGACCAGACCTGCGTGTCCAACGCTCAGTTACTGACCAGACCCGCCCGTCCAATGCTCAGTTACTGACCAGACCTGCCCGTCCAACGCTCAGTTACTGAGCGGACCTGCCCGTCCAATGCTCAGTTACTGACCAGACCTGCCCGTCCAACGCTCAGTTACTGACCAGACCCGCCCGTCCAATGCTCAGTTACTGACCAGACCTGCCCGTCCAACGCTCAGTTACTGACCTGACCCGCCCGTCCAACGCTCAGTTACTGACCAGACCCGCCCGTCCAATGCTCAGTTACTGACCAGACCTGCCCGTCCAACGCTCAGTTACTGAGCGGACCCGCCCGTCCAACGCTCAGTTACTGACCAGACCTGCGTGTCCAACGCTCAGTTACTGATCAGACCTGCGTGTCCAACACTCAGTTACTGACCGGACCCGCCCGTCCAACGCTCAGTTACTGACCGGACCTGCCCGTCCAACGCTCAGTTACAGACCAGACCTGCGTGTCCAACACTCAGTTACTGACCGGACCCGCCCGTCCAACGCTCAGTTACTGACCGGACCCGCCCGTCCAATGCTCAGTTACTGACCGGACCCGCCCGTCCAACGCTCAGTTACTGAGCGGAACCGCCCGTCCAACGCTCAGTTACTGAGCGGAACCGCCCGTCCAACGCTCAGTTACTGACCGGACCCGCCCGTCCAACGCTCAGTTACTGACCGGACCCGCCCGTCCAACGCTCAGTTACTGACCGGATCTGCCCGTCCAACACTCAGTTACTGACCGGTCCTGCCCGTCCAACGCTCAGTTACTGACCGGACCTGCGTGTCCAACGCTCAGTTACTGACCGGATCTGCCCGTCCAATGCTCAGTTACTGACCGGACCCGCCCGTCCAATGCTCAGTTACTGACCGGACCCGCCCGTCCAACGCTCAGTTACTGAGCGGAACCGCCCGTCCAACGCTCAGTTACTGAGCGGAACCGCCCGTCCAACGCTCAGTTACTGAGCGGAACCGCCCGTCCAACGCTCAGTTACTGACCGGATCAGCCCGTCCAATGCTCAGTTACTGACCGGACCCGCCCGTCCAACGCTCAGTTACTGACCGGATCTGCCCGTCCAACACTCAGTTACTGACCGGACCTGCGTGTCCAACGCTCAGTTACTGACCGGTCCTGCCCGTCCAACGCTCAGTTACTGACCGGACCTGCGTGTCCAACGCTCAGTTACTGACCGGACCTGCCCGTCCAACGCTCAGTTACTGACCAGACCTGCGTGTCCAACACTCAGTTACTGACCGGACCTGCCCGTCCAACGCTCAGTTACTGACCAGACCTGCGTGTCCAACGCTCAGTTACTGACCAGACCTGCCCGTCCAACGCTCAGTTACTGATCAGACCTGCCCGTCCAACGCTCAGTTACTGACCAGACCTACGTGTCCAACGCTCAGTTACTGACCAGACCTACGTGTCCAACACTCAGTTACTGACCGGACCTGCCCATCCAACGCTCAGTTACTGACCAGACCTGCGTGTCCAACGCTCAGTTACTGACCAGACCTGCGTGTCCAACGCTCAGTTACTGACCAGACCTGCGTGTCCAACGCTCAGTTACTGATCAGACCTGCCCGTCCAACGCTCAGTTACTGACCAGACCTGCGTGTCCAACGCTCAGTTACTGACCAGACCTGCGTGTCCAACGCTCAGTTACTGACCAGACCTGCGTGTCCAACGCTCAGTTACTGATCAGACCTGCCCGTCCAACGCTCAGTTACTGACCAGACCCGCCCATCCAATTCTCAATTACTGACCAGACCTGCGTGTCCATCGCTCAGTTACTGACCAGACCTGCCCGTCCAACGCTCAGTTACTGACCAGACCTGCGTGTCCAACGCTCAGTTACTGATCAGACCTGCGTGTCCATCGCTCAGTTACTGACCAGACCCGCCCGTCCAACGCTCAGTTACTGACCAGACCTGCGTGTCCATCGCTCAGTTACTGACCAGACCTACGTGTCCATCGCTCAGTTACTGACCGGACCCGCCCGTCCAACGCTCAGTTACTGACCGGTCCTGCCCGTCCAACGCTCAGTTACTGACCAGACCTGCGTGTCCATCGCTCAGTTACTGACCGGACCCGCCCGTCCAACGCTCAGTTACTGACCGGTCCTGCCCGTCCAACGCTCAGTTACTGACCAGACCTGCGTGTCCAACGCTCAGTTACTGATCAGACCTGCGTGTCCATCGCTCTGTTACTGACCGGACCCGCCCGTCCAACGCTCAGTTACTGACCAGACCTGCGTGTCCATCGCTCAGTTAATGACCGGACCCGCCCCTCCAACGCTCAGTTACTGACCGGTCCTGCCCGTCGAACGCTCAGTTACTGACCGGACCTGCGTGTCCAACGCTCAGTTACTGACCGGTCCTGCCCGTCCAACGCTCAGTTACTGACCGGACCTGCGTGTCCAACGCTCAGTTACTGATCAGACCTGCATGTCCAACGCTCAGTTACTGACCGGACCTGCGTGTCCAACGCTCAGTTACTGATCAGACCTGCGTGTCCAACGCTCAGTTACTGACCAGACCTGTCCACCCAACACTCAGTTACTGACCGGACCTGCCCGTCCAACGCTCAGTTACTGATCAGACCTGCATGTCCAACGCTCAGTTACTGACCAGACTTGCCCACCCAACGCTCAGTTACTGATCAGACCTGCCCGTCCAACGCTCAGTTACTGATCAGACCTGCCCGTCCAACGCTCAGTTACTGACCAGACCTGCGTGTCCATCGCTCAGTTACTGACCGGACCCGCCCATGCAACGCTCAGTTACTGATCAGACCTGTGTGCCCAACGCTCAGTTACTGATCAGACCTGCCCGTCCAACGCTCAGTTACTGACCAGACCTGCGTGACCAACGCTCAGTTACTGACCAGACCCGCCCACCCAACGCTCAGTTACTGACCAGACCTGCGTGTCCAACGCTCAGTTACTGACCGGACCCGCCCATCCAACGCTCAGTTACTGACCGGACCTGCCCATCCAACGCTCAGTTACTGACCGGACCTGCCCATCCAACGCTCAGTTACTGACCGGACCTGCCCACCCAACGCTCAGTTACTGATCAGACCCGCCCATCCAACGCTCAGTTACTGACCGGACCTGCCCGTCCAACGCTCAGTTACTGATCGGACCTGCGTGTCCAACGCTAAGTTACTGATCAGACCTGCATGTCCAACGCTAAGTTACTGATCAGACCCGCCCATCTAACGCTCAGTTACTGATCAGACCTGCATGTCCAACGCTCAGTTACTGATCGGACCTGCCCATCTAACGCTCAGTTACTGATCAGACCTGCATGTCCAACGCTCAGTTACTGATCAGACCCGCCCATCTAACGCTCAGTTACTGATCAGACCTGCATGTCCAACGCTCAGTTACTGACCGGACCCGCCCATCCAACGCTCAGTTACTGACCGGACCTGCGTGTCCAACGCTCAGTTACTGACCGGACCCGCCCATCCAACGCTCAGTTACTGATCAGACCTGCATGTCCAACGCTCAGTTACTGATCAGACCCGCCCATCTAACGCTCAGTTACTGATCAGACCTGCATGTCCAACGCTCAGTTACTGACCGGACCTGCCCATCCAACGCTCAGTTACTGATCAGACCTGCATGTCCAACGCTCAGTTACTGATCAGACCCGCCCATCTAACGCTCAGTTACTGATCAGACCTGCATGTCCAACGCTCAGTTACTGACCGGACCTGCCCATCCAACGCTCAGTTACTGACCGGACCTGCGTGTCCAACGCTCAGTTACTGACCGGACCCGCCCATCCAACGCTCAGTTACTGACCGGACCTGCCCACCCAACGCTCAGTTACTGATCAGACCCGCCCATCCAACGCTCAGTTACTGACCGGACCTGCCCGTCCAACGCTCAGTTACTGATCGGACCTGCGTGTCCAACGCTAAGTTACTGATCAGACCTGCATGTCCAACGCTAAGTTACTGATCAGACCTGCATGTCCAACGCTCAGTTACTGATCAGACCCGCCCATCTAACGCTCAGTTACTGATCAGACCTGCATGTCCAACGCTCAGTTACTGATCAGACCCGCCCATCTAACGCTCAGTTACTGATCAGACCTGCGTGTCCAACGCTCAGTTACTGATCAGACCCGCCCATCCAACGCTCAGTTACTGATCAGACCCGCCCATCTAACGCTCAGTTACGGATCAGACCCGCCCATCTAACGCTCAGCTACTGACCGGACCTGCCCGTCCAACGCTCAGTTACTGATCGGACCTGCGTGTCCAACGCTAAGTTACTGATCAGACCTGCGTGTCCAACGCTCAGTTACTGACCGGACCTGCGTGTCCAACGCTCAGTTACTGACCGGACCTGCCCGTCCAACGCTCAGTTACTGATCAGACCTGCATGTCCAACGCTAAGTTACTGATCAGACCTGCATGTCCAACGCTCAGTTACTGATCAGACCCGCCCATCCAACGCTCAGTTACTGATCAGACCTGCCCATCTAACGCTCAGTTACTGATCAGACCTGCATGTCCAACGCTCAGTTACTGATCAGACCCGCCCATCCAACGCTCAGTTACTGATCAGACCCGCCCATCTAACGCTCAGTTACTGATCAGACCTGCGTGTCCAACGCTCAGTTACTGATCAGACCCGCCCATCTAACGCTCAGTTACTGATCAGACCTGCATGTCCAACGCTCAGTTACGGATCAGACCTGCGTGTCCAACGCTCAGTTACTGACCGGACCTGCCCATCCAACGCTCAGTTACTGATCAGACCTGCGTGTCCAACGCTCAGTTACTGACCGGACCTGCATGACCAACGCTAAGTTACTGATCAGACCTGCGTGTCCAACGCTCAGTTACTGATCAGACCTGCGTGTCCAACGCTCAGTTACTGACCGGACCTGCCCGTCCAACGCTAAGTTACTGATCAGACCTGCGTGTCCAACGCTCAGTTACTGATCAGACCTGCGTGTCCAACGCTCAGTTACTGATCAGACCTGCATGTCCAACGCTAAGTTACTGATCAGACCCGCCCATCTAACGCTCAGTTACTGATCAGACCTGCCCATCCAACGCTCAGTTACTGATCAGACCCGCCCATCTAACGCTCAGTTACTGATCAGACCCGCCCATCTAACGCTCAGTTACTGATCAGACCCGCCCATCTAACGCTAAGTTACTGATCAGACCTGCCCATCCAACGCTCAGTTACTGATCAGACCCGCCCATCTAACGCTCAGTTACTGATCAGACCCGCCCATCTAACGCTAAGTTACTGACCAGACCTGCCCGTCCAACGCTCAGTTACTGACCGGACCCGCCCATCCAACGCTAAGTTACTGATCAGACCTGCATGTCCAACGCTCAGTTACTGACCAGACCTGCGTGTCCAACGCTCAGTTACTGACCAGACCTGCGTGTCCAACGCTAAGTTACTGATCAGACCTGCGTGTCCAACGCTCAGTTACTGACCGGACCCGCCCATCCAACGCTCAGTTACTGACCGGACCTGCCCACCCAACGCTCAGTTACTGACCGGACCTGCGTGTCCAACGCACAGTTACTGACCGGACCCGCCCATCCAACGCTCAGTTACTGACCGGACCTGCCCACCCAACGCTCAGTTACTGACCGGACCTGCGTGTCCAACGCTCAGTTACTGACCAGACCTGCCCGTCCAACGCTCAGTTACTGACCAGACCTGCGTGACCAACGCTCAGTTACTGACCAGACCTGCGTGTCCAACGCTCAGTTACTGATCGGACCTGCGTGTCCAACGCTCAGTTACTGACCGGACCTGCGTGTCCAACGTTCAGTTACTGATCAGACCTGCGTGTCCAACGCTCAGTTACTGACCGGACCTGCCCATCCAACGCTCAGTTACTGACCGGACCTGCCCATCCAACGCTCAGTTACTGACCGGACCTGCCCACCCAACGCTCAGTTACTGATCAGACCCGCCCATCCAACGCTCAGTTACTGATCGGATTCCCCGTCCAACGCTCAGTTACTGACCGGACCTGCCTACCCAACGCTCAGTTACTGACCAGACCTGCGTGTCCAACGCTCAGTTACTGATCAGACCTGCCCATCCAACGCTCAGTTACTGACCGGACCTGCATGTCCAACGCTCAGTTACTGACCGGACCTGCCCATCCAACGCTCAGTTACTGACCGGACCTGCATGTCCAACGCTCAGTTACTGACCGGACCTGCATGTCCAACGCTCAGTTACTGACCGGACCTGCCCATCCAACGCTCAGTTACTGACCGGACCTGCATGTCCAACGCTCAGTTACTGACCAGACCTGCGTGTCCAACGCTCAGTTACTGATCAGACCTGCGTGTCCAACGTTCAGTTACTGATCAGACCTGCGTGTCCAACGCTCAGTTACTGACCGGACCTGCCCATCCAACGCTCAGTTACTGACCGGACCTGCCCATCCAACGCTCAGTTACTGACCGGACCTGCCCACCCAACGCTCAGTTACTGATCAGACCCGCCCGTCCAACGCTCAGTTACTGATCAGACCTGCGTGTCCAACGCTCAGTTACTGACCGGACCTGCCCATCCAACGCTCAGTTACTGACCGGACCCGCCCATCCAACGCTCAGTTACTGATCGGATTCCCCGTCCAACGCTCAGTTACTGACCGGACCTGCCTACCCAACGCTCAGTTACTGACCGGACCCGCCCATCCAACGCTCAGTTACTGATCGGATTCCCCGTCCAACGCTCAGTTACTGACCGGACCTGCCCGTCCAACGCTCAGTTACTGACCGGACCTGCCCATCCAACGCTCAGTTACTGACCGGACCTGCCCATCCAACGCTCAGTTACTGATCAGACCTGCGTGTCCAACGCTCATTTACTGATCAGACCTGCGTGTCCAACGCTAAGTTACTGATCAGACCTGCGTGTCCAACGCTCAGTTACTGACCAGACCTGCGTGTCCAACGCTCAGTTACTGACCAGACCTGCCCGTCCAACGCTCAGTTACTGACCAGACCTGCCCGTCCAACGCTCAGTTACTGATCAGACCTGCGTGTCCAACGCTAAGTTACTGACCAGACCTGCGTGTCCAATGCTCAGTTACTGACCGGACCTGCGTGTCCAACGCTCAGTTACTGATCAGACCTGCGTGTCCAACGCTCAGTTACTGATCAGACCTGCGTGTCCAACGCTAAGTTACTGACCAGACCTGCGTGTCCAATGCTCAGTTACTGACCGGACCTGCGTGTCCAACGCTCAGTTACTGATCAGACCTGCGTGTCCAACGCTCAGTTACTGATCAGACCTGCGTGTCCAACGCTAAGTTACTGATCAGACCTGCGTGTCCAACGCTCAGTTACTGATCAAACCTGCATGTCCAACGCTCAGTTACTGATCAGACCTGCGTGTCCAACGCTCAGTTACAAATCAGACCTGCGTGTCCAACGCTCAGTTACTGACCAGACCTGCCCGTCCAACGCTCAGTTACTGATCAGACCTGCGTGTCCAACGCTCAGTTACTGATCAGACCTGCGTGTCCAACGCTCAGTTACTGACCGGACCTGCCCATCCAACGCTCAGTTACTGACCGGACCCGCCCATCCAACGCTCAGTTACTGATCGGATTCCCCGTCCAACGCTCAGTTACTGACCGGACCTGCCTACCCAACGCTCAGTTACTGACCAGACCTGCGTGTCCAACGCTCAGTTACTGATCAGACCTGCCCATCCAACGCTCAGTTACTGACCGGACCTGCATGTCCAACGCTCAGTTACTGACCGGACCTGCCCATCCAACGCTCAGTTACTGACCGGACCTGCATGTCCAACGCTCAGTTACTGACCGGACCTGCATGTCCAACGCTCAGTTACTGACCGGACCTGCCCATCCAACGCTCAGTTACTGACCGGACCTGCATGTCCAACGCTCAGTTACTGACCAGACCTGCGTGTCCAACGCTCAGTTACTGATCAGACCTGCCCATCCAACGCTCAGTTACTGACCGGACCTGCATGTCCAACGCTCAGTTACTGACCGGACCTGCGTGTCCAACGTTCAGTTACTGATCAGACCTGCGTGTCCAACGCTCAGTTACTGACCGGACCTGCCCATCCAACGCTCAGTTACTGACCGGACCTGCCCATCCAACGCTCAGTTACTGACCGGACCTGCCCACCCAACGCTCAGTTACTGATCAGACCCGCCCGTCCAACGCTCAGTTACTGATCAGACCTGCATGTCCAACGCTCAGTTACTGACCGGACCTGCGTGTCCAACGTTCAGTTACTGATCAGACCTGCGTGTCCAACGCTCAGTTACTGACCGGACCTGCCCATCCAACGCTCAGTTACTGACCGGACCTGCCCATCCAACGCTCAGTTACTGACCGGACCTGCCCATCCAACGCTCAGTTACTGACCGGACCCGCCCATCCAACGCTCAGTTACTGATCGGATTCCCCGTCCAACGCTGAGTTACTGACCGGACCTGCCCATCCAACGCTCAGTTACTGACCGGACCTGCCCATCCAACGCTCAGTTACTGACCGGACCTGCCCATCCAACGCTCAGTTACTGACCGGACCTGCCCATCCAACGCTCAGTTACTGACCGGACCTGCCCATCCAACGCTCAGTTACTGACCGGACCTGCCCATCCAACGCTCAGTTACTGACCGGACCTGCCCATCCAACGCTCAGTTACTGACCGGACCTGCCCATCCAACGCTCAGTTACTGACCGGACCTGCCCATCCAACGCTCAGTTACTGACCGGACCTGCCCATCCAACGCTGAGTTACTGACCGGACCTGCCTACCCAACGCTCAGTTACTGACCGGACCCGCCCATCCAACGCTCAGTTACTGATCGGATTCCCCGTCCAACGCTCAGTTACTGACCGGACCTGCCCGTCCAACGCTCAGTTACTGACCGGACCTGCCCATCCAACGCTCAGTTACTGACCGGACCTGCCCATCCAACGCTCAGTTACTGATCAGACCTGCGTGTCCAACGCTCATTTACTGATCAGACCTGCGTGTCCAACGCTAAGTTACTGATCAGACCTGCGTGTCCAACGCTCAGTTACTGACCAGACCTGCGTGTCCAACGCTCAGTTACTGACCAGACCTGCCCGTCCAACGCTCAGTTACTGACCAGACCTGCCCGTCCAACGCTCAGTTACTGATCAGACCTGCGTGTCCAACGCTAAGTTACTGACCAGACCTGCGTGTCCAATGCTCAGTTACTGACCGGACCTGCGTGTCCAACGCTCAGTTACTGATCAGACCTGCGTGTCCAACGCTCAGTTACTGATCAGACCTGCGTGTCCAACGCTAAGTTACTGACCAGACCTGCGTGTCCAATGCTCAGTTACTGACCGGACCTGCGTGTCCAACGCTCAGTTACTGATCAGACCTGCGTGTCCAACGCTCAGTTACTGATCAGACCTGCGTGTCCAACGCTAAGTTACTGATCAGACCTGCGTGTCCAACGCTCAGTTACTGATCAAACCTGCATGTCCAACGCTCAGTTACTGATCAGACCTGCGTGTCCAACGCTCAGTTACAAATCAGACCTGCGTGTCCAACGCTCAGTTACTGACCAGACCTGCCCGTCCAATGCTCAGTTACTGACCGGACCCGCCCATCCAACGCTCAGTTACTGATCAGACCTGCATGTCCAACGCTCAGTTACTGATCAGACCTGCGTGTCCAACGCTTAGTTACTGACCGGACCTGCATGTCCAACGCTCAGTTACTGAGCAGAACTGCCCGTCCAACGCTCAGTTACTGACCAGACCTGCGTGTCCAACGCTCAGTTACTGACCGGACCTGCGTGTCCAACGCTCAGTTACTGACCAGACCTGCATGTCCAACGCTCAGTTACTGACCAGACCTGCGTGTCCAACGCTCAGTTACTGACCAGACCTGCATGTCCAACGCTCAGTTACTGAGCAGACCTGCATGTCCAACGCTCAGTTACTGAGCAGAACTGCCCGTCCAACGCTCAGTTATTGACCAGACCTGCATGTCCAACGCTCAGTTACTGAGCAGAACTGCCCGTCCAACGCTCAGTTACTGATCAGACCTGCAAGTCCAACACTCAGTTACTGACCGGACCTGCGTGTCCAACGCTCAGTTACTGACCAGACGTGCGTGTCCAACGCTCAGTTACTGACCAGACCTGCCCGTCCAACGCTCAGTTACTGACCAGACCTGCGTGTCCAACGCTCAGTTACTGACCAGACCTGCATGTCCAACGCTCAGTTACTGAGCAGAACTGCCCGTCCAACGCTCAGTTACTGACCAGAACTGCATGTCCAACGCTCAGTTACTGAGCAGAACTGCCCGTCCAACGCTCAGTTACTGACCAGACCTGCGTGTCCAACGCTCAGTTACTGACCAGACCTGCATGTCCAACGCTCAGTTACTGAGCAGAACTGCCCGTCCAACGCTCAGTTACTGACCAGACCTGCATGTCCAACGCTCAGTTACTGAGCAGAACTGCCCGTCCAACGCTCAGTTACTGATCGGACCTGCGTGTCCAACGCTCAGTTACTGATCAGACCTGCATGTCCAACGCTCAGTTACTGACCGGACCTGCGTGTCCAACGCTCAGTTACTGACCAGACCTGCGTGTCCAACGCTCAGTTACTGACCAGACCTGCCCGTCCAACGCTCAGTTACTGACCAGACCTGCGTGACCAACGCTCAGTTACTGACCAGACCTGCCCGTCCAACGCTCAGTTACTGATCAGACCTGCCCACCCAACGCTCAGTTACTGATCAGACCCGCCCGTCCAACGCTCAGTTACTGATCAGACCTGCGTGTCCAACGCTTAGTTACTGACCGGACCTGCATGTCCAACGCTCAGTTACTGAGCAGAACTGCCCGTCCAACGCTCAGTTACTGACCAGACCTGCGTGTCCAACGCTCAGTTACTGACCGGACCTGCGTGTCCAACGCTCAGTTACTGACCAGACCTGCATGTCCAACGCTCAGTTACTGACCAGACCTGCGTGTCCAACGCTCAGTTACTGACCAGACCTGCATGTCCAACGCTCAGTTACTGAGCAGACCTGCATGTCCAACGCTCAGTTACTGAGCAGAACTGCCCGTCCAACGCTCAGTTATTGACCAGACCTGCATGTCCAACGCTCAGTTACTGAGCAGAACTGCCCGTCCAACGCTCAGTTACTGATCAGACCTGCAAGTCCAACGCTCAGTTACTGACCGGACCTGCGTGTCCAACGCTCAGTTACTGACCAGACGTGCGTGTCCAACGCTCAGTTACTGACCAGACCTGCCCGTCCAACGCTCAGTTACTGACCAGACGTGCGTGTCCAACGCTCAGTTACTGACCAGACCTGCCCGTCCAACGCTCAGTTACTGACCAGACCTGCATGTCCAACGCTCAGTTACTGAGCAGAACTGCCCGTCCAACGCTCAGTTACTGAGCAGAACTGCCCGTCCAACGCTCAGTTACTGACCAGAACTGCATGTCCAACGCTCAGTTACTGAGCAGAACTGCCCGTCCAACGCTCAGTTACTGACCAGACCTGCGTGTCCAACGCTCAGTTACTGACCAGACCTGCATGTCCAACGCTCAGTTACTGAGCAGAACTGCCCGTCCAACGCTCAGTTACTGACCAGACCTGCATGTCCAACGCTCAGTTACTGAGCAGAACTGCCCGTCCAACGCTCAGTTACTGATCGGACCTGCGTGTCCAACGCTCAGTTACTGATCAGACCTGCATGTCCAACGCTCAGTTACTGACCGGACCTGCGTGTCCAACGCTCAGTTACTGACCAGACCTGCGTGTCCAACGCTCAGTTACTGACCAGACCTGCCCGTCCAACGCTCAGTTACTGACCAGACCTGCGTGACCAACGCTCAGTTACTGACCAGACCTGCCCGTCCAACGCTCAGTTACTGATCAGACCTGCATGTCCAACGCTCAGTTACTGACCGGACCTGCCCACCCAACGCTCAGTTACTGATCAGACCCGCCCGTCCAACGCTCAGTTACTGATCAGACCTGCGTGTCCAACGCTCAGTTACTGACCGGACCTGCCCACCCAACGCTCAGTTACTGATCAGACCCGCCCGTCCAACGCTCAGTTACTGATCAGACCTGCGTGTCCAACGCTCAGTTACTGATCAGACCCGCCCGTCCAACGCTCAGTTACTGATCAGACCTGCGTGTCCAACGCTCAGTTACTGACCGGACCTGCCCACCCAACGCTCAGTTACTGATCAGACCCGCCCGTCCAACGCTCAGTTACTGATCAGACCTGCCCATCCAACGCTCAGTTACTGACCGGACCTGCCCATCCAACGCTCAGTTACTGATCGGATTCCCCGTCCAACGCTCAGTTACTGATCAGACCCGCCCGTCCAACGCTCAGTTACTGATCAGACCTGCGTGTCCAACGCTCAGTTACTGACCGGACCTGCCCATCCAACGCTCAGTTACTGATCGGATTCCCCGTCCAACGCTCAGTTACTGATCAGACCCGCCCACCCAACGCTCAGTTACTGATCAGACCCGCCCATCCAACGCTCAGTTACTGACCAGACCTGCGTGTCCAACGCTCAGTTACTGACCGGACCCGCCCATCCAACGCTCAGTTACTGATCAGACCTGCGTGTCCAACGCTAAGTTACTGATCAGACCTGCGTGTCCAACGCTCAGTTACTGATCAAACCTGCATGTCCAACGCTCAGTTACTGATCAGACCTGCGTGTCCAACGCTCAGTTACAAATCAGACCTGCGTGTCCAACGCTCAGTTACTGACCAGACCTGCCCGTCCAATGCTCAGTTACTGACCGGACCCGCCCATCCAACGCTCAGTTACTGATCAGACCTGCATGTCCAACGCTCAGTTACTGATCAGACCTGCGTGTCCAACGCTTAGTTACTGACCGGACCTGCATGTCCAACGCTCAGTTACTGAGCAGAACTGCCCGTCCAACGCTCAGTTACTGACCAGACCTGCGTGTCCAACGCTCAGTTACTGACCGGACCTGCGTGTCCAACGCTCAGTTACTGACCAGACCTGCGTGTCCAACGCTCAGTTACTGACCGGACCTGCGTGTCCAACGCTCAGTTACTGACCAGACCTGCATGTCCAACGCTCAGTTACTGACCAGACCTGCGTGTCCAACGCTCAGTTACTGACCAGACCTGCATGTCCAACGCTCAGTTACTGAGCAGACCTGCATGTCCAACGCTCAGTTACTGAGCAGACCTGCATGTCCAACGCTCAGTTACTGAGCAGACCTGCATGTCCAACGCTCAGTTACTGAGCAGAACTGCCCGTCCAACGCTCAGTTACTGACCAGACCTGCATGTCCAACGCTCAGTTACTGAGCAGACCTGCATGTCCAACGCTCAGTTACTGAGCAGAACTGCCCGTCCAACGCTCAGTTACTGACCAGACCTGCGTGTCCAACGCTCAGTTACTGACCAGACCTGCATGTCCAACGCTCAGTTACTGACCAGACCTGCATGTCCAACGCTCAGTTACTGACCAGACCTGCATGTCCAACGCTCAGTTACTGAGCAGAACTGCCCGTCCAACACTCAGTTACTGACCAGACCTGCATGTCCAACGCTCAGTTACTGAGCAGACCTGCATGTCCAACGCTCAGTTACTGAGCAGAACTGCCCGTCCAACGCTCAGTTACTGACCAGACCTGCGTGTCCAACGCTCAGTTACTGACCAGACCTGCATGTCCAACGCTCAGTTACTGACCAGACCTGCGTGTCCAACGCTCAGTTACTGACCAGACCTGCGTGTCCAACGCTCAGTTACTGACCAGACCTGCATGTCCAACGCTCAGTTACTGATCAGACCTGCATGTCCAACGCTCAGTTACTGACCGGACCTGCGTGTCCAACGCTCAGTTACTGACCAGACCTGCGTGTCCAACGCTCAGTTACTGACCAGACCTGCCCGTCCAACGCTCAGTTACTGACCAGACCTGCGTGTCCAACGCTCAGTTACTGACCAGACCTGCATGTCCAACGCTCAGTTACTGAGCAGAACTGCCCGTCCAACGCTCAGTTACTGACCAGAACTGCATGTCCAACGCTCAGTTACTGAGCAGAACTGCCCGTCCAACGCTCAGTTACTGACCAGACCTGCGTGTCCAACGCTCAGTTACTGACCAGACCTGCATGTCCAACGCTCAGTTACTGAGCAGAACTGCCCGTCCAACGCTCAGTTACTGACCAGACCTGCATGTCCAACGCTCAGTTACTGAGCAGAACTGCCCGTCCAACGCTCAGTTACTGATCGGACCTGCGTGTCCAACGCTCAGTTACTGATCAGACCTGCATGTCCAACGCTCAGTTACTGACCGGACCTGCGTGTCCAACGCTCAGTTACTGACCAGACCTGCGTGTCCAACGCTCAGTTACTGACCAGACCTGCCCGTCCAACGCTCAGTTACTGACCAGACCTGCGTGACCAACGCTCAGTTACTGACCAGACCTGCCCGTCCAACGCTCAGTTACTGATCAGACCTGCGTGTCCAACGCTCAGTTACTGACCGGACCTGCCCACCCAACGCTCAGTTACTGATCAGACCCGCCCGTCCAACGCTCAGTTACTGATCAGACCTGCGTGTCCAACGCTCAGTTACTGACCGGACCTGCCCACCCAACGCTCAGTTACTGATCAGACCCGCCCGTCCAACGCTCAGTTACTGATCAGACCTGCGTGTCCAACGCTCAGTTACTGATCAGACCTGCGTGTCCAACGCTCAGTTACTGACCGGACCTGCCCATCCAACGCTCAGTTACTGACCGGACCTGCCCATCCAACGCTCAGTTACTGATCAAACCTGCATGTCCAACGCTCAGTTACTGATCAGACCCGCCCACCCAACGCTCAGTTACTGATCAGACCCGCCCATCCAACGCTCAGTTACTGACCAGACCTGCGTGTCCAACGCTCAGTTACTGACCGGACCCGCCCATCCAACGCTCAGTTACTGACCGGACCCGCCCATCCAACGCTCAGTTACTGACCGGACCTGCCCGTCCAACGCTCAGTTACTGATCGGACCTGCGTGTCCAACGCTAAGTTACTGATCAGACCTGCGTGTCCAACGCTCAGTTACTGACCGGACCTGCATGTCCAACGCTCAGTTCCTGATCAGACCCGCCCATCCAACGCTAAGTTACTGATCAGACCTGAGTGTCCAACGCTCAGTTACTGATCAGACCTGAGTGTCCAACGCTCAGTTACTGACCAGACCCGCTCATCCAACGCTCAGTTACTGACCAGACCTGCGTGTCCAACGCTCAGTTACTGATCAGACCTGCGTGTCCAACGCTCAGTTAATGATCAGACCTGAGTGTCCAACGCTCAGTTACTGATCAGACCTGCATGTCCAACGCGAAGTTACTGATCAGACCTGCGTGTCCAACGCTCAGTTACTGATCAGACCTGAGTGTCCAACGCTCAGTTACTGATCAGACCTGCGTGTCCAACGCTAAGTTACTGATCAGACCTGAGTGTCCAACGCTCAGTTACTGACCAGACCTGCGTGTCCAACGCTCAGTTACTGATCAGACCTGCATGTCCAACGCTCAGTTACTGACCGGACCCGCCCATCCAACGCTCAGTTACTGATCAGACCCGCCCATCCAACGCTCAGTTCCTGACCAGACCTGCGTGTCCAACGCTCAGTTCCTGACCAGACCTGCGTGTCCAACGCTCAGTTACTGATCAGACTTGCGTGTCCAACGCTCAGTTACTGATCAGACCTGCGTGTCCAACGCTCAGATACTGATCAGACCTGCGTGTCCAACGCTCAGTTACTGATCAGACCTGCGTGTCCAACGCTCAGTTACTGATCAGACCTGCGTGTCCTACGCTCAGTTACTGACCAGACCTGTGTGTCCAATGCTCAGTTCTTGACCAGACCTGCGTGTCCAACGCTCAGTTACTGACCAGACCTGCGTGTCCAACGCTAAGTTACTGATCAGACCTGCGTGTCCAACGCTCAGATACTGATCAGACCTGCGTGTCCAACGCTCAGTTACTGATCAGACCTGCGTGTCCAACGCTCAGTTACTGATCAGACCTGCGTGTCCAACGCTCAGATACTGATCAGACCTGCGTGTCCAACGCTCAGTTACTGATCAGACCTGCGTGTCCAACGCTCAGTTACTGACCAGACCTGCGTGTCCAACGCTCAGTTCTTGACCAGACCTGCGTGTCCAACGCTCAGTTACTGACCAGACCTGCGTGTCCAACGCTAAGTTACTGATCAGACCTGCGTGTCCAACGCTCAGTTCCTGACCAGACCTGCGTGTCCAACGCTCAGTTCCTGACCAGACCTGCGTGTCCAACGCTCAGTTCCTGACCAGACCTGCGTGTCCAACGCTCAGTTCCTGACCAGACCTGCGTGTCCAACGCTCAGTTCCTGACAAGACCTGCGTGTCCAACGCTCAGTTCCTGAGCAGAACTGCCCGTCCAACGCTCAGTTACTGACCAGAACTGCATGTCCAACGCTCAGTTACTGAGCAGAACTGCCCGTCCAACGCTCAGTTACTGACCAGACCTGCGTGTCCAACGCTCAGTTACTGACCAGACCTGCATGTCCAACGCTCAGTTACTGAGCAGAACTGCCCGTCCAACGCTCAGTTACTGACCAGACCTGCATGTCCAACGCTCAGTTACTGAGCAGAACTGCCCGTCCAACGCTCAGTTACTGATCGGACCTGCGTGTCCAACGCTCAGTTACTGATCAGACCTGCATGTCCAACGCTCAGTTACTGACCGGACCTGCGTGTCCAACGCTCAGTTACTGACCAGACCTGCGTGTCCAACGCTCAGTTACTGACCAGACCTGCCCGTCCAACGCTCAGTTACTGACCAGACCTGCGTGACCAACGCTCAGTTACTGACCAGACCTGCCCGTCCAACGCTCAGTTACTGATCAGACCTGCGTGTCCAACGCTCAGTTACTGACCGGACCTGCCCACCCAACGCTCAGTTACTGATCAGACCCGCCCGTCCAACGCTCAGTTACTGATCAGACCTGCGTGTCCAACGCTCAGTTACTGACCGGACCTGCCCACCCAACGCTCAGTTACTGATCAGACCCGCCCGTCCAACGCTCAGTTACTGATCAGACCTGCGTGTCCAACGCTCAGTTACTGATCAGACCTGCGTGTCCAACGCTCAGTTACTGACCGGACCTGCCCATCCAACGCTCAGTTACTGACCGGACCTGCCCATCCAACGCTCAGTTACTGATCAAACCTGCATGTCCAACGCTCAGTTACTGATCAGACCCGCCCACCCAACGCTCAGTTACTGATCAGACCCGCCCATCCAACGCTCAGTTACTGACCAGACCTGCGTGTCCAACGCTCAGTTACTGACCGGACCCGCCCATCCAACGCTCAGTTACTGACCGGACCCGCCCATCCAACGCTCAGTTACTGACCGGACCTGCCCGTCCAACGCTCAGTTACTGATCGGACCTGCGTGTCCAACGCTAAGTTACTGATCAGACCTGCGTGTCCAACGCTCAGTTACTGACCGGACCTGCATGTCCAACGCTCAGTTCCTGATCAGACCCGCCCATCCAACGCTAAGTTACTGATCAGACCTGAGTGTCCAACGCTCAGTTACTGACCAGACCTGCGTGTCCAATGCTAAGTTACTGATCAGACCTGAGTGTCCAACGCTCAGTTACTGATCAGACCTGAGTGTCCAACGCTCAGTTACTGACCAGACCCGCTCATCCAACGCTCAGTTACTGACCAGACCTGCGTGTCCAACGCTCAGTTACTGATCAGACCTGCGTGTCCAACGCTCAGTTAATGATCAGACCTGAGTGTCCAACGCTCAGTTACTGATCAGACCTGCATGTCCAACGCGAAGTTACTGATCAGACCTGCGTGTCCAACGCTCAGTTACTGATCAGACCTGAGTGTCCAACGCTCAGTTACTGATCAGACCTGCGTGTCCAACGCTAAGTTACTGATCAGACCTGAGTGTCCAACGCTCAGTTACTGACCAGACCTGCGTGTCCAACGCTCAGTTACTGATCAGACCTGCATGTCCAACGCTCAGTTACTGACCGGACCCGCCCATCCAACGCTCAGTTACTGATCAGACCCGCCCATCCAACGCTCAGTTCCTGACCAGACCTGCGTGTCCAACGCTCAGTTCCTGACCAGACCTGCGTGTCCAACGCTCAGTTCCTGACCAGACCTGCGTGTCCAACGCTCAGTTACTGATCAGACTTGCGTGTCCAACGCTCAGTTACTGATCAGACCTGCGTGTCCAACGCTCAGATACTGATCAGACCTGCGTGTCCAACGCTCAGTTACTGATCAGACCTGCGTGTCCAACGCTCAGTTACTGATCAGACCTGCGTGTCCTACGCTCAGTTACTGACCAGACCTGTGTGTCCAATGCTCAGTTCTTGACCAGACCTGCGTGTCCAACGCTCAGTTACTGACCAGACCTGCGTGTCCAACGCTAAGTTACTGATCAGACCTGCGTGTCCAACGCTCAGATACTGATCAGACCTGCGTGTCCAACGCTCAGTTACTGATCAGACCTGCGTGTCCAACGCTCAGTTACTGATCAGACCTGCGTGTCCAACGCTCAGATACTGATCAGACCTGCGTGTCCAACGCTCAGTTACTGATCAGACCTGCGTGTCCAACGCTCAGTTACTGACCAGACCTGCGTGTCCAACGCTCAGTTCTTGACCAGACCTGCGTGTCCAACGCTCAGTTACTGACCAGACCTGCGTGTCCAACGCTAAGTTACTGATCAGACCTGCGTGTCCAACGCTCAGTTCCTGACCAGACCTGCGTGTCCAACGCTCAGTTCCTGACCAGACCTGCGTGTCCAACGCTCAGTTCCTGACCAGACCTGCGTGTCCAACGCTCAGTTCCTGACCAGACCTGCGTGTCCAACGCTCAGTTCCTGACAAGACCTGCGTGTCCAACGCTCAGTTCCTGACAAGACCAGCGTGTCCAACGCTCAGTTCCTGACCAGACCTGCCCGTCCAACGCTCAGTTACTGATCAGACCTGCGTGTCCAACGCTCAGTTACTGATCAGACCTGCGTGTCCAACGCTCAGATACTGATCAGACCTGCGTGTCCAACGCTCAGTTACTGATCAGACCTGCGTGTCCAACGCTCAGTTACTGATCAGACCTGCGTGTCCAACGCTCAGTTACTGATCAGACCTGCGTGTCCAACGCTCAGTTACTGATCAGACCTGCGTGTCCAACGCTCAGTTACTGATCAGACCTGCATGTCCAACGCTCAGTTACTGATCAGACCTGAGTGTCCAACGCTCAGTTACTGACCAGACCTGAGTGTCCAACGCTCAGTTACTGATCAGACCTGAGTGTCCAACGCTCAGTTACTGACCAGACCTGAGTGTCCAACGCTCAGTTACTGACCAGACCTGCGTGTCCAACGCGAAGTTACTGATCAGACCTGCGTGTCCAACGCTCAGTTACTGATCAGACCTGAGTGTCCAACGCTCAGTTACTGACCAGACCTGCGTGTCCAACGCTATGTTACTGATCAGACCTGAGTGTCCAACGCTCAGTTACTGATCAGACCTGCGTGTCCAACGCTCAGTTACTGACCAGACCTGCGTGTCCAACGCGAAGTTACTGATCAGACCTGCGTGTCCAACGCTCAGTTACTGATCAGACCTGAGTGTCCAACGCTCAGTTACTGACCAGACCTGCGTGTCCAACGCTAAGTTACTGATCAGACCTGAGTGTCCAACGCTCAGTTACTGACCAGACCTGCATGTCCAACGCTCAGTTACTGACCGGACCCGCCCATCCAACGCTCAGTTACTGATCAGACCCGCCCATCCAACGCTCAGTTGCTGATCAGACCTGCATGTCCAACGCTCAGTTCCTGACCAGACCTGCGTGTCCAACGCTCAGTTACTGACCAGACCTGCGTGTCCAACGCTCAGTTACTGACCAGACCTGCCCGTCCAACGCTCAGTTACTGACCAGACCTGCGTGTCCAACGCTCAGTTACTGATCAGACCTGCGTGTCCAACGCTCAGTTCCTGACCAGACCTGCGTGTCCAACGCTCAGTTTCTGACCAGACCTGCGTGTCCAACGCTCAGTTACTGATCAGACCTGCGTGTCCAACGCTCAGTTCCTGACCAGACCTGCGTGTCCAACGCTCAGTTCCTGACCAGACCTGCGTGTCCAACGCTCAGTTCCTGACCAGACCTGCGTGTCCAACGCTCAGTTCCTGACCAGACCTGCGTGTCCAACGCTCAGTTCCTGACCAGACCTGCGTGTCCAACGCTCAGTTCCTGACCAGACCTGCCCGTCCAACGCTCAGTTCCTGATCAGACCTGCGTGTCCAACGCTCAGTTCCTGACCAGACCTGCGTGTCCAACGCTCAGTTCCTGACCAGACCTGCGTGTCCAACGCTCAGTTCCTGACCAGACCTGCCCGTCCAACGCTCAGTTACTGACCAGACCTGCATGTCCAACGCTCAGTTACTGACCGGACCCGCCCATCCAACGCTCAGTTACTGATCAGACCCGCCCATCCAACGCTCAGTTCCTGACCAGACCTGCGTGTCCAACGCTCAGTTCCTGACCAGACCTGCATGTCCAACGCTCAGTTCCTGACCAGACCTGCGTGTCCAACGCTCAGTTACTGACCAGACCTGCGTGTCCAACGCTCAGTTACTGACCAGACCTGCGTGTCCAACGCTCAGTTACTGATCAGACCTGCGTGTCCAACGCTCAGTTCCTGACCAGACCTGCGTGTCCAACGCTCAGTTCCTGACCAGACCTGCGTGTCCAACGCTCAGTTCCTGACCAGACCTGCGTGTCCAACGCTCAGTTCCTGACCAGACCTGCCCGTCCAACGCTCAGTTACTGATCAGACCTGCGTGTCCAACGCTCAGTTCCTGACCAGACCTGCGTGTCCAACGCTCAGTTCCTGACCAGACCTGCGTGTCCAACGCTCAGTTCCTGACCAGACCTGCCCGTCCAACGCTCAGTTCCTGACCAGACCTGCGTGTCCAACGCTCAGTTCCTGACCAGACCTGCCCGTCCAACGCTCAGTTACTGATCAGACCTGCGTGTCCAACGCTCAGATTCTGATCAGACCTGCGTGTCCAACGCTCAGTTACTGATCAGACCTGCGTGTCCAACGCTCAGTTACTGATCAGACCTGCGTGTCCAACGCTCAGTTACTGACCAGACCTGCGTGTCCAACGCTCAGTTCCTGACCAGACCTGCGTGTCCAACGCTCAGTTACTGACCAGACCTGCGTGTCCAACGCTAAGTTACTGATCAGATGCGTGTCCAACGCTCAGTTCCTGACCAGACCTGCGTGTCCAACGCTCAGTTCCTGACCAGACCTGCGTGTCCAACGCTCAGTTCCTGACCAGACCTGCGTGTCCAACGCTCAGTTCCTGACCAGACCTGCGTGTCCAACGCTCAGTTACTGACCAGATCTGCGTGTCCAACGCTCAGTTCCTGACCAGACCTGCGTGTCCAACGCTCAGTTCCTGACCAGACCTGCGTGTCCAACGCTCAGTTACTGACCAGACCTGCGTGTCCAACGCTCAGTTCCTGACCAGACCTGCGTGTCCAACGCTAAGTTACTGATCAGACCTGCGTGTCCAACGCTCAGTTCCTGACAAGACCAGCGTGTCCAACGCTCAGTTCCTGACCAGACCTGCCCGTCCAACGCTCAGTTACTGATCAGACCTGCGTGTCCAACGCTCAGTTACTGATCAGACCTGCGTGTCCAACGCTCAGATACTGATCAGACCTGCGTGTCCAACGCTCAGTTACTGATCAGACCTGCGTGTCCAACGCTCAGTTACTGATCAGACCTGCGTGTCCAACGCTCAGTTACTGAAAAGACCTGCCCATCCAACGCTCAGTTACTGATCAGACCTGCATGTCCAACGCTCAGTTACTGATCAGACCTGCGTGTCCAACGCTCAGTTACTGACCGGACCCGCCCATCCAACGCTCAGTTACTGATCAGACCTGCGTGTCCAACGCTCAGTTACTGACCAGACCTGCCCGTCCAATGCTCAGTTACTGACCGGACCCGCCCATCCAACGCTCAGTTACTGATCAGACCTGCATGTCCAACGCTCAGTTACTGATCAGACCTGCCCGTCCAACGCTCAGTTCCTGACCAGACCTGCGTGTCCAACGCTTAGTTACTGACCGGACCTGCATGTCCAACGCTCAGTTACTGAGCAGAACTGCCCGTCCAACGCTCAGTTACTGACCAGACCTGCGTGTCCAACGCTCAGTTACTGACCGGACCTGCGTGTCCAACGCTCAGTTACTGACCAGACCTGCGTGTCCAACGCTCAGTTACTGACCAGACCTGCCCGTCCAACGCTCAGTTACTGACCAGAGCTGCGTGACCAACGCTCAGTTACTGACCAGACCTGCCCTTCCAACGCTCAGTTACTGATCAGACCTGCGTGTCCAACGCTCAGTTACTGACCGGACCTGCCCATCCAACGCTCAGTTACTGACCGGACCTGCCCACCCAACGTTCAGTTACTGATCAGACCCGACCGTCCAACGCTCAGTTACTGATCAGACCTGCGTGTCCAACGCTCAGTTACTGACCGGACCTGCCCATCCAACGCTCAGTTACTGACCGGACCTGCCCATCCAACGCTCAGTTACTGATCGGATTCCCCGTCCAACGCTCAGTTACTGACCGGACCTGCCCACCCAACGCTCAGTTACTGACCGGACCTGCCCATCCAACGCTCAGTTACTGATCGGATTCCCCGTCCAACGCTCAGTTACTGACCGGACCCGCCCATCCAACGCTCAGTTACTGACCGGACCTGCCCACCCAACGCTCAGTTACTGACCGGACCTGCCCATCCAACGCTCAGTTACTGACCAGACCCGCCCACCCAACGCTCAGTTACTGACCAGACCTGCGTGTCCAACGCTCAGTTACTGACCGGACCCGCCCATCCAACGCTCAGTTACTGACCGGACCTGCCCATCCAACGCTCAGTTACTGACCGGACCTGCCCACCCAACGCTCAGTTACTGATCAGACCCGCCCACCCAACGCTCAGTTACTGACCGGACCTGCCCATCCAACGCTCAGTTACTGACCAGACCCGCCCACCCAACGCTCAGTTACTGACCAGACCTGCGTGTCCAACGCTCAGTTACTGACCGGACCCGCCCATCCAACGCTCAGTTACTGACCGGACCTGCCCATCCAACGCTCAGTTACTGACCGGACCTGCCCATCCAACGCTCAGTTACTGACCGGACCTGCCCACCCAACGCTCAGTTACTGATCAGACCCGCCCGTCCAACGCTCAGTTACTGACCGGACCTGCCCGTCCAACGCTCAGTTACTGATCGGACCTGCGTGTCCAACGCTCAGTTACTGACCGGACCTGCATGTCCAACGCTAAGTTACTGATCAGACCTGCGTGTCCAACGCTCAGTTACTGATCAGACCTGCGTGTCCAACGCTCAGTTACTGATCAGACCTGCGTGTCCAACGCTCAGTTACTGACCAGAACTGCCCGTCCAACGCTCAGTTACTGAGCAGACCTGCCCGTCCAACGCTCAGTTCCTGACCAATCCAACGCATCTAACTGTCAGTTACTGACCATGCCCGCACATCCAATGGTCAGTTATTGACCAATCCCGCACATCTAATGGTCAGTTACAGAACCATCCTGCACATTTAACGGTCAGTTATTGACCAATGCCACACATCCAACGGTCAGTTACCAACCATTTCCGTTGCTCTATCAGTCAGTTCCTGACCAATCCCACACATCCAATGGTCATTTACTGACCAATCCCCATGTCTAATTCCAACCTAATCCACCTAGCATTGCATACTTGGACCCTCATACCACCATTAACCACCCTTTACAATGTAGATGTGATGCTGACCTTCCCTTTCCAACATGAGAACAGCAAGTTCAGACACAGTCCATATCTCCTTAACCAGACTGCAAGAGATAATCAACAAATGATAGACTAATGGGTAATTTGGGGAGCTACCAGAACCAGTTATTCGGGACAGAGTGACTGAGCTGGTCAGAGAGTGTCATTCCGCATTTGTAAAGGGAAGTCATGTCCAATGAATTTAGTTGAATAGATGAGGGAGTGTTTCTGTATATTCTTCCAGAAGGAATTCGAAGAGGTTCCACAGACGAAACTGTTAAAGATGAGTTTGCATGGAATTGGGATTATAGAAACATAGAAAATAGGAGCAGGAGTAGGCCATTTGGCCCTTCGAGCCTGCTCCGCCATTCATTCTGATCATGGCTGATCATCCAACTCAGTAACCTGTCCCCGCTTTCGCCCCATACCCTTTGATCCCTTTAGACCCAAGAGCTATATCTAACTCCTTCTTGAAAACATACAATCTTTTGGTCTCAACTGCTTTCTGTGGTAGTGAATTCCACAGGCTCACCACTCTCTGGGTGAAGAAATTTCTCGTCATCTCAGTCCTGAAAGGTTTACCCCGTATCCTTAGACTATGACCCCTGGTTCTGGACTCCCCCACCATCAGGAACATCCTTCCTGCATCTACCCTGTCAAGTCCTGTTATAATTTTATAGAATTCTATGAGATCCCCCCATCACTCTTCTGAACTCCAGCGAATATAATCCTAACCGGCTCAATCTCTCCTCATCCGTCAGTCCCGCCATCCCAGGAATCAGTCTGGTAAACCTTTGCTGCACTCCCTCTATAGCAAGAACATCCTTCCTCAGATAAGAAGGCCAATACTGCAAACAATATTCCAGGTGTGGCCTCACCAAGGCCCTGTATAATTGCAGCAAGACATCCCTGCTCCTGTACTCGAATCCTCTCGCTATGAAGGCCAACATACCATTTGCCTTTTTTACCGCCTGTTGCACCTGCATGCTTACCTTCAGCGACTGGTGTACGAGAACACCCAGGTCTTGCTGCACATTCCCCTCTCTCAGTTTTTCGCCGTTCAGATAATAATCTGCCTTCCTGTTTTTGCTATTGAAGTGGATAACCTCACATTTATCCACATTATACTGCATCTGCCATGCATTAGCCCACTCACTCAACTTGTCCAAATCACCCTGAAGCCTCTCTGCATCCTCCTCACAACTCATCCTCCCACCCAGTTTTGTGTCATCTGCAAATTTGGAGATATTACATTTAGTTCCCTCATCTAAATCATTAATATATATTGTGAATAGCTGGGGTCCTAGCACCGATCCCTGTGGTACCCCACTAGTCACTGCCTGCCATTCAGAAAAAGACCCATTTATCCGTACTCTGTTTCCTGTCTGCCAACCAATTTTCTATCCATCGCAAAACACTACTCCCAATCCCATGCGCTTGAATTTTACAAGCTAATCTCTTATGTGGGACTTTGTTGAAAGCCTTCTGAAAGTCCAAATAAACCACATCCACTGGCTCCCCCTCATCAACTCTACTAGTTACATCCTCGAAGAATTCTAGTAGATTTGTCAAGCATGATTTCCCTTTCGTAAATCCATGCTGACTCTGCCCGATTCTACCACTGTTCTCCAAGTGTTCTGCTATAAAATCTTTGATAATGGACTCTAGAATTTTCCCCACTACCGACGTCAGGCTGACTGGTCTATAATTCCCTGCTTTCTCTCTACCTCCCTTTTTAAAGAGTGGGGTTACATTAGCTACCCTCCAATCTGTAGGAACTGTTCCAGGGATTGGGAACGGGCAGATTGAAGCAGACAGAGAGTAGGGATAATGGGCGTGTATTCCAATTGACTGGATGGGAGTAGTGGTACCCGTCGGGAATCTGTCCTGGGACCTCAGCTTTTCACTCTATTTATAAATGACTTAGATGAAGGAATGGAGAGCCCTATATACAAGGTTGCTGATGACACCAAGTTAAGGGGTGCTGTAAATAGTGTGAAGTATCAAAGGGACATTGAGAGATGAAGTGAGTGGGTGAAACTGAGAGAGATGGTGTTCAATGTGAGGAAGCGGGTCCTGAAACGTTAACTCTGCTTCTCTCTCCACAGATGCTGCCAGACCTGCTGAGTATTTCCAGCATTTCTTGTTTTTATGTCAATCTAGTAAACCTCCTCTGAACCGCCTCCAACGCATTTACATCCTTCCTTAAATAAGGAGACCAAAACTGCACACACTATTTGAGATGTGGTCTCACCAATGCCCTGTATAACTGAAGCATAACAACCTTACTTTTATTTTCAATTCCTCTTGTATTAAAGGATAGCATTCCATTAGCCTTCTTCATTACTTGCTTTACCTGCATACTAACCTTTTGTGACTCCTGCACTAGAACACCTAGATCCCTCCACACCTCGGAATTCTCCAGTTGTTCTCCGTTTAAGTGATACTCTGCTTTTTTATTCTTCCTGTCAAAGTGAACAACTTCACATTTTCCCACATTATACTCCATCTCTCAATCTATCTATATCGATCTGTAACCTCCTTATGTCCTCTTCACAACATACTTTCCTATCTATCTTTGTGTCATCTGCAAATTTAGCTACCATGTCATTGCTCCCCTCATCTAAGTCATTGATATAAATTGTAAAATGTTGAGGTCCCAGCACAGACCCCTGCGGTACTCCACCCGTCACATCCTGCCAATCAGAAAAGGACCCATTTCTGCATACTCTCTGTTTTCTGCCAGCCAGTCAATCTTTTATCCATGTTAATATGTTACCCCCTACACCATGAGCTCCTACTTTGCACAATAACCTTTTATGTGACACCTTGTCAAATGCCTTCTGGAAATCCAAGTACAGTATATCAATGAGCTCCCCTTTATCCACAGTGCATGTCACTCCTTCAAAGAACTCCAATAAATTGGTTAAACATGATTTCCCTTTCACAAAACCATGCTGACTATTCCCGATTACCTTGAGTTTTTCTAAGTGCCCAGCTATAACCTCCTTAATGATCAATTCTAACACCTTCCCCATGACAGACATCAAGCTAACTGCCCTATAGTTACCTGTTTTCTGTCTCCCCCACTTCTTGAATAGAAGGGTTATATTTGCTATTTTCCAGTCTGATGGAACCTTTTCCAGAATCTAGAGAATTTTGTTAAATTAACACCAATGCATCCACTACCTCTTTTAAGACCCAGGGATGAAGCCCATCAGGACCTGGGGACTTGTCAGCCCACAGCTCTATCAGTTTGCTCAGTACCGCTTCCCTGGTGATTGTAATTTCACCAAGTTACTCTCTTCAAAAGGCAAATGGATCTTGACTCCATCTGGAGTAACTGTGTTCAGTTCTGGGCTCCGCATCTCAGGAAAAGTGTACTGGCCTTGGAGGGGTAATGGGGGTGGGTACAGTGCAGATTCACCAGAATGATCCCAGGGCTAAAAGGGCTTTTCTTTTTTATTCATTCATGGGATGTGGGCGTCACTGGTCAGGCCAGCATTTATTGCCCATCCCTAATTGCCCTTGAGAAGGTGGTGGTGAGCTGCCTTCTTGAACCACTGCAGTCCATGTGGGGTAGGTACACCCACAGTGCTGTTAGGAAGGAAGTTCCAGGATTTTGACCCAGCGACAGTGAAGGAACGGCGATATCGTTCCAAGTCAGGATGGTGTGTGACTTGGAGGGGAACTTGCAGGTGGCGGTGTTCCCGTGTATTTGCTGCCCTTGTCCTTCTAGTTGGTAGAGGTTGTGGGTTTGGAAGGTGCTGTCTAAGGAGCCTTGGTGCATTGCTGCAGTGCATCTTGTAGAAGGTACACACTGCTGCCACTGTGCGTCGGTGGTGGAGGGAGTGAATGTTTGTAGATGGGGTGTCAATAAAGCGGGCTGCTTTGTCCTGGATGGTGTTGAGCTTCTTGAGTGTTGTTGGAGCTGCACCCATCCAGGCAATTGGAGAGTATTCCATCACACTCCTGACTTGTGCCTTGTAGATTGTTGACAGGCTTTGGGGAGTCAGGAGGTGAGTTACTCGCCTCAGGATTCCTAGCCTCTGACCTGCTCTTGTAGCCACAGTATTTATATGGCTATTTCAGTTCAGTTTCTGGTCAATGGTAACCCCCAGGATGTTGATAGTGGGGGATTCAGCGATGGTAATGCCATTGAACATCAAGGGCAGATGGTTAGATTCTCTCTTGTTGGAGATGGTCATTTCCTGGCACTTGTGTGGCACGAAGCTTATGTCCGACACAGAGAACTCAATACTACAGAAAGCCGAGAGGAGTATAGAAAGTGGAGGGGTGAAATCAAAAAGGAAATTAGGAAAGCAAAGAGAGGGCATGAAAGAATATTGGCAAGCAAAATCAAGGTGAACCCAAAGATGTTTTATCAATACATTAAGAGTAAGAGGATAACTAAGGAGAGAGTAGGGCCCATAAAAGACCAAAAAGGTAACCTATGTGTAGGAGTGGAAGATATTGGTATGGTTCTTAATGAATACTTTGCGTCTGTCTTCACAAAAGAGGGGTACGATGCAGATATTGTATTTAAGGAAGAGGAGTGTGAAGTATTGGATGTGATAAACATAGGGAGAGAGGAAGTATTAATGGGTTTAGCATCCTTCAAAGTTGATCAATCACCAGGGCCAGATGAAATGTACCCGTCTGTTAAAAGAAGCAAGAGAGGAAATAGCAGAAGGTCTGACCATCATTTTCCAGTCCTCACTGGATACAGGTGTGGTTCGAGAGGATTGGAGAATTGCTAACGTTGTATCTCTGTTCAAAAAGGGAGCTCAGGATAGACTGAATAATTACAGGCCAGTCAGTCTAACCTCAGTAGTGGGCAAATTATTGGAATCTATTCTGAGAGACAGAATAAACCGTTACTTAGAAAGGCACAGGTTAATCAAGGATAGTCAGCATGGATTTGTTAAGGGAAGATCTTGTTTGACCAACTTGATCAAATTTTTTGAAGTAACAAGGAAGATAGATGAGGGTAGTGTAGTTGATGTGGTCTACATGGATTTTAGCAAAGCTTTTGACAAGGTCCCACATGGCAGACTGGTTAAAAAAATAAAATCCCATAGGATCCAGGGAAATGCAGCAAGGTGGATACAAAATTGGTTCAGTGGCAGGAAACAAAGGGTAATTGTTGACATAGGATGCAATTCCACTTGAGAAGGTACAGAGGAGATTTACGAGGATGTTGCCAGGACTGGAAAAATGCAGCTATGATGAAAGATTGGATAGGCTGGAGTTGTTCTCCTTGGAACAGAGAAAGCTGAGGGGAGATTTGATTGAAATGTACAAATTTTTGAGAGGGGCCTGGATAAGGTGAAGGGTCTATTCACCTTAGCAGAGAGGTCAGTGACGAGGGGGCATAGATTTAAAGTGATTGAGAGAAAGATTAGAGGGGAGATGAGGAAAAACCTTTTCATCCAGAGGGTGGTGATGGTCTGGAACTCACTGCCTGAAAGGGTCGTTGAGGCGACACCCTCAATTCATTCAAAAGAAGTCTGGATATGAACCTCAAGTGCCGTAATCTGCAGGGCTACGGACCAAATACTGGAAGGTGGGATGAGAATGGGTGGATCGCTTTTCGGTTGGACAGATATGATGGGCCAAGTGGCCTCTTTCTGTGCCTTAAACTTTCTATGAATGTTAACTTTGTTTACTGCATCAAGACATAGATAGGTTAGCAAAATGGGCAGAGAGAAAGCAGATGGAAGATTATACAGAGAAGTGCAAGATGATACATTTTGGCAGAAGGAATAAGGAGAGGCAATATATGCTTCGCAGCACAGTTGTAAAGAGTGTGCAGGAACAGAAGGACCTGGGGGTACATGTGCATCGATCTTTGAAGGTGGCAGGACATATTGAGAGAGTGGCTAGTAAAACATATGGGATCTTGGGCTTCATAAACAGGCATTGAGTACAAAAGCAGGGAAGTAATGCTGAAACTTTATAAAGCTCTGGTTAGATCCCTGGTTAGAGTATTGTGTCCAGTTATGGTCACCACACTTCAGGAAGGAGGTGAGGGTCCTTGAGAGGGTGCAAAGGATATTTACCAGAATGGTTCCAGGGATGGGGAATTTTAGTTACAAGGTTAGGTTGGAAAATCTAGCTTTGCTTTGAGGGAGGGGGCGGAGCGAAGAGGGAGGGGGCGGAGCGAAGAGGGAGGGAGAATCCCCAGTTCGAGAGGTAAAACAGAAAGCAGGTGGGGTGAGCATTACGGTAAGCTTTTATTTATTCTAAATTAATTAACCATAAGGTAAAACTTGATTGATTCATTAGTTTAAAAACTAAAACGGATTATATAATTTATCATATAATTAAAATCAGGGACCATATTACTCATCAGATGTAGATGAAATTAAAATTTGACAATAAGGGATCGTAAAAGTGAAGTCTGAATTGTTCCACAAATTAAAATCTAATGTTTATGGATAAAAACATTTTAGGTACCCTCTGTATAAAATAAAGTGAGATCAGTATAAGAAAAACATTGGTGAGTAGCCGGAGAGAATTTGTTATGTCCTAAGTTTAATAGTCTAATAAATAGAGGCAGGGCAGGGCAGTTTGGACCCATGGAGTGCACATCTTGCTCCATGAGGGAACTCCAGGACACTTCTTGTGTCCTGGACAACCACAGGAGGTGTCGTCAGCTGCAGCAGCCTGAGCTCTGGGTCTTGGAGCTTGAGCAGCTTCCGGTATCACAGCGGTGCACATTCACAGGCTGAGAGTTTCGTGGACAGCACATTTCTAGATGTGATCACCCCACAGCTTAAGAATATGCAGACAGAGAGGGAATGGGTAGAAACCAGGCAGATCGTGCAGGAGACCTGAGAGCGTCTCACTCTCCAACCGGCATTTAGTTCTGAATACAATGTGAAGTGATGGCTCCTCTGGTGTGTGCAGCCAGAATCTAGACTATGGCATCACAGATGGCTCAGCTGCACGAAGGGGCAGGAGGAAGACTGGAAAAGCAACAGTGATAGGGGATTCTATAGTTAGGGGAAGACAGGCGTTTCTATGGCTGCAGACGTGAATCCAGGATGGTGTGCTGCCTCCCTCATGCCACGGTTAATTATGTCACTGAGCAGCTGCAGAGCAGCCTGAGGTGAGAGGGTGAACAGCCAGCAGTCGTGGTCCACATTGGAAACGACAACATATGTAGAAAGAGGGATGTGGTCCTGCAGACAGAGTTTAGAGAGAACATAGAACATAGAACAGTGCAGCACAGTGCAGGCCCTTCGGCCCACGATGTTGTGCCGAACCTTTAACTTTCTCTAAGATAAAACTACCTACATACCCTTCATTCTACTATCATCCATATACCTATCCAAGAGTCGCTTAAATGTCCCTAATCTATCTGCTTCTACTACCACCGCTGGCAGTGCATTCCACACACCCACCACTCTCTGTGTAAAGAACCTACCTCTGACATCTCCCCGAAACCTTCCTCCAATCACCTTAAAATTATGCCCCCTGGTGATAGTCCTTTCCGCCCTGGGAAAAAGTCTCTGGCTATCCACTCTATCTATGCCTCTCATCATCTTGTACCCCTCTATCAAGTCACCTCTCATCCTTCTTCGTTCCAATGAGAAAAGCCCTAGCACCCTCAACCTTTCTTCGCAAGACATGCCCTCCAGTCCAGGCAGCATCCTGGTAAATCTCCTCTGCACCCTCTCTAAATCTTCCAAATCCTTCCTATAATGAGGCGACCAGAACTGAACACAATATTCCAAGTGTGGTCTACCCAGGGCCTTATAGAGCTGCAGCATAACCTCGCGGCTCTTAAACTCAATCCCCCTGTTAATGAAAGCCAACACACCATACACCTTCTTAACAACCCTATCAACTTGGGTGGCAACTTTGAGTGATCTATGGACATGGACCCCAAGATCCCTCTGTTCCTCCACACTACCAAGAATCCTGTCTTTAAGCCTGTATTCCGCATTCAAATTCGACCTTCCAAAATGAGCTAGGAAAGAAACGAGCAAGCAGGACTTCAAAGGTCATAATCTCCGGATTACTCCCAGTACCACGTGCAAGTGAGTATAGAAATCGGAAGATAGAGCAGATGAACGCGTGGCTGGAGAGATGGTGCAGGAGGGAGTGCTTTAGATTCCTGGATCACTGGGTCCGTTTCTGGGGGAGATGGGACTGGCAGACGGGTTGCACCTGAACAGAGCTGGGGCAAATTACCTTGCAGGAAATTTGCTAGTGCTATAGGGGAGGGTCTAAACTAACTTGGGAGGGGTGCAGGAACCAGGAGGTAAATTTAGAGAGAAAAACCAAGGTGTGCAGAGAATTGGGAGAGACAGATAACACGAGAGTAGGAACTAGTCAGACATTAGGTGGGAATGTAATCAGGTCTAAATTAGGTATCTTGTGCATGTACATGAATGCGCAGAGTGTGATGCATGAGCAATAACAGAGACCTCTGCTCAAAGAAGGGCAGGACTAGATATTAAATATTTCAAAAGGTATACAGGAAAGATAGTGAAGGAAAGAAAGGTGGAGGGGTGGCAGTAGAAATTGAGATTATGATGAAACATAATGCACAGAAGTGTGAAGTGATTGATTTTGGTTGGAAGAATGCAAAGAGACAAGATAAAATAAAGAGTGCAATTCTAAAGTGGATGCAGGAGCAGAGACCTGAGTGCATATGTGCATAAAGGCAGTACAGGTTGAGAGAGCGGTTAATGAAGCATCCAAGGCTTCATGAATAGGGGTATTGAATACAAAGCAAGGAAGTTATGTTGAACTTGTATCGAACTAGAGTTTTGTGTCCCATTCTGGGCACCACACTTTAGGAAAGGTGTGAAGACATTGGAAAGAGTGCAGAAAATATTCAGGAGAATGGCTGCGGGGTGAGGAACATCAGTTACGTCGATAGATAAGAGAAGTTAGGACTGTTTTCCTTGGAGAAGAGAAGGCTGAGAGGTGATTTGATAGAGGTATTCAAAATCATGGGGGGTCTGGACAGAGTAGATAGAGAGAAACTGTTCCCATTGATGAAAGGATGGAGAGCCAGAGGGCACAGATTTAAGGTAACTGACAAAAGAAGCAATGGTGACATGAGGAAAAACTTCTTCATGCAGCGAGTGGCTAGGATCTGGAGTGCACTACCTGAGCGTGTGATGAAGGGAGATTCAATCGAGGCATTCCAAAAGGGAACTGGACAATTATCTGAAAAGGAAGGATGTGCAGGGTTATGGGGAGAAAGCTGCCGGTAAACTGTTCTTTCGGAGAGCCAGGGCAGAATGACCTTCTTCAGTGCTGTAACAATTCTGTAACAATTATCGTGCTGCAGAGAGAGTGAGGATATCCTCGACGGGTCAAGGACAGAATGCATTTGGCTCGAGCTAATAAACAAATATCGACTGGGATGGTAATAGTGTAAAAGGTAGAGAGGGACGAGAGTTTCTGGAGAAAGTTCAGGCACATTTTCCACATCAATGTCCAACAAGGAAGGAGGATCAGGATCTGGTTCTGGGTAATGAGGTGGGTCAAGTAAATCCAGTGACACATTTAGTGGCTAGTAATCATAGTATAAGTTTTAGGTTGGCTCTGGAAAAGGACAAGAAGAAATCCAGGGTTAAGATAATTAATTTGGGGAGGGCCAACTTCAACGGAGTGAGAAAGATCTGGCCCAAGTAAATTGAAATCAAAGATTGGCAGGCAAAACTGTAAGGGAACCATGGGTTGTTCTTAACGAGGAGAGAGCTCAGGTACATTCCCACAAGGGGGAAAGGTAGGACAAACAAATCCAGAGCACCCTGGATGATGAAAGAGATGCAGAAGAAGATTGCAAATGACAGATGTCAGGTGGATAATACAATTGAGAACCAGGCTGAATATAGAAGGTTCAGAGGGGAATTGAAAAAAACAAAGAGAAGCAAAGAGAGAGAATGAGAAGAGACTGGTAGCAAACATAAAAGGGAATCCAAAAGTCTTCTATCAGCATATAAATAGGCAGGGGGCATGGCTGAGGTATTAAATGAGTTCTTTGCATCTGTCTTTACCAAGGAAGAAGATGCTGCCCAAGTCATGGTGAAAGAGGAGTTGGATTGGATGAAAAATTGATCAAGAGGAGATATTGGATCGGCTGGCTGTACTTAAAATCGATAAGTCACCAGGACTGGATCAGATGTATCCGAGGATACTGAGGGAAGTAAGGGTGGAAATTGCAGAGACACTGACCATAATCTTCCAATCCTCCTTAGTTACAGGAGTGGTACCAGAGGACTGGAGAATGACAAATATTACACCCTTGTTCAATAAAGGATGTCAGGATAAACCCAGCAACTACAGGCCACTCAGTTTCAACTCGGTGGTGGGAAAGCTTTGAGAAATGATAATACAGGATAAAATTAACAGTCACTTGGACAAATATGGATTAATTAAGGAAAGCCAGCACGGATTTGTTCAGGGAAAATCATGTTCAACTGCTGTCCTCACATCCCAAGAATTAATTTTAAAAAGTGTAGCAAGTTCAAGGGGTTAATGGCCTCCTCCTGTTCCTGTGTTAACAGGATTGAGGGGTTGAATGGCCTCCTCCTGTTCCTGTGTGACAGGCTCGAGGGGCTGAATGGCCTCCTCCTGTTCCTGTGTGACAGGCTCGAGGGGCTGAATGGCCTCCTCCTGTTCCTTTGTGACAGGCTCGAGGGGCTGAATGGCCTCCTCCTGTTCCTGTGTGACAGGCTCGAGGGGCTGAATGGCCTCCTCCTGTTCCTGTGTGACAGGCTCGAGGGGCTGAATGGCCTCCTCCTGTTCCTGTGTTAACAGGATCGAGGGGCTGAATGGCCTCCTCCTGTTCCTGTGTGACAGGCTCGAGGGGCTGAATGGCCTCCTCCTGTTCCTGTGTGACAGGCTCGAGGGGCTGAATGGCCTCCTCCTGTTCCTGTATAACAGGAACTTAAGCAAGGAGTCAGAGGGCTAAAAGGGGTCATGAAAAGTCATTGGCAAACAGGATTAAGGAAAATCCCAAGGCTTTTTATACGTATATAAAGAGCAAGAGGGTAACTAGGGAAAGGGTTAGCCCACTCAAGGACAGAGAAGGGAATCTTTGTGTGGAGCCAGAGGAAATGGGCGAGGTACTAAATGAGTACTTTGCATCAGTATTCACCAAAGAGAAGGACTTGGTGGATGATGAGCCGAGGGAAGGGAGTGTAGATAGTCTCAGTCATCTCATTATCAAAAAGGAGGAGGTGTTGGGTGTCTTGCAAAGCGTTAAGGTAGATAAGTCCCCAGGGCCTGATGGGATCTACCCCAGAATACTGAGGGAGGCAAGGGAAGAAATTGCTGGGCTCTTGACAGAAATCTTTGCATCCTCATTGCCTACAGTGAGGTCCCAGAGGACTGGAGAATAGCCAATGTTGTTCCTTTGTTTAAGAAGGGTGGTAAGGATAATCCAGGAAATTATAGGCCGGTGAGCCTTACGTCAGTGGTAGGGAAACTATTAGAGAGGATTCTTCGGGACAGGATTTACTCCCATTTGGAAACAAACAAACTTATTAGCGAGAGACAGCATGGTTTTGTGAAGGGGAGGTCGTGTCTCACTAATTTGATTGAGTTTTTTGAGGAAGTGACAAAGGTGATTGATGAAGGAAGGGCAGTGGATGTTATCTATATGGACTTCAGTAAAGCCTTTGACAAGGTCCTGCATGGCAGACTGGTACAAAAGGTGAAGTCACACGGGATCAGAGGTGAGCTGGCAAGATGGATACAGAACTGGCTCAGTCATAGAAGACAGAGGGTAGCAGTGGAAGGATGCTTTTCTGAATGGAGGGATGTGACTAGTGGTGTTCCGCAGGGATCAGTGCTGGGACCTTTGCTCTTTGTATTATATGTAAATGATTTGGAGGAAAATGTAGCTGGTCTGATTAGTAAGTTTGCGGACGACACAAAGGTTGGTGGAGTTGCGGACAGTGATGAGGATTGTCAGAGGATACAGCAGGATATAGATTGGTTGGAGACTTGGGCAGAGAAATGGCAGATGGAGTTTAATCCAGACAAATGTGAGGTAATGCATTTTGGAAGGTCTAATACAGGTGGGAAGTATACAGTAAATGGCAGAACCCTTAGGCGAATTGAAAGGCAGAGAGATCTGGGCGTACAGGTCACTGAAAGTGGCAACGCAGGTGGATAAGGTAGTCAAGAAGGCATACAGCATACTTGCCTTCATCGGTCGGGGCATAGAGTATATAAATTGGCAAGTCATGTTGTAGCTGTACAGAACTTTAGTTAGGCTACACTTAGAATATTGCGTGCAATTCTGGTCGCCACACTACCAGAAAGACGTGGAGGCTTTGGAGAGGGTACAGAGGAGGTTTACCAGGATATTGCCTGGTCTGGAGGGCATTAGCTATGAGGAGAGGTTGGATAAACTCGGATTGTTTTCACTGGAACGACGGAGGTGGAGGGGCGACATGATGGAGGTTTACAAAGTTATGAGCGGCATGGACAGAGTGGATAGTCAGAAGCTTTTTCCCAGGGTGGAAGAGTCAGTTACTAGGGGACATAGGTTTAAGGTGAGAGGGGCAAAGTTTAGAGGGGATGTGCGAGGAAAGTTCTTTACACAGAGGGTGGTGAGTGCCTGGAACTTGTTGCCGGGGGAGGTGGTGGAAGCAGGTACGATTGCGACGTTTAAGAGGCATCTTGACAAATACATGAATAGGATGGGAATAGAGGGATACGGTCCCCGGAAGTGCAGAAGGTTTTAGTTTAGGCAGGCATCAAGATCGGCGCAGGCCTGGAGGGCCGAATGGCCTGTTCCTGTGCTGTACTGTTCTTTGATCGAGGGGGGCTGAATGGCCTCCTCCTGTTCCTATCTTTTTTGAACAAACGTATCGATCCAATATTAGCCCAAAACCATAGCCCCTCCCAACCCCAATGCCAACCCAACTATTTCACCCATCAGCCATTCGGCAGCTCCCTTTCCAGCTCTCCCCCGAACTACATACCTTGGTCTCTTCCAGTTCCCTGTCTTTGGCTCGAATTACGTCCTGCAACTCCTTCCTCTGTCGGCTCAGAGCAGCCTCCAGCTCTTGGTGCTGTCACATAGAAACTATCACTCAGAAACTGACAGACAGACAAACAGAGAGAGACAGAGTGAAAGGGGCGGGTGGAGAGAGACAGACAGACAGAAAAAGAGACAGACAGAGAGGGAGAGACAGACAGAGAGGGAGAGACAGACAGAGAGGGAGAGACAGAGAGAGAGAGAAACAGACAGAGGGGCGGGGGGAGAGAGAGAGAGAGAGACACACACAGAGAATCCTAGAAAGTTTAAGGCCCATCGTGTCTGTGCCGACTGAAAAATAATCCACACATTTTATTCCCATCTTCCAGCATTTGGTCCATAGCCCTGCAGATTACAGCGCTTAGGCACTTTTGAATGAGTTGAGAGTTTCCACCTCAACTACCCTTTCAGGCAGTGAGTTCCAGGCCATCACCACCCTCTGGGTGAAAAGGTTTTTCCTCATCTCCCTCTAATCTTTCTATCAATCACTTTAAATCTATGCCCCCTCGTCACTGACCTCTCTGCTAAGGTGAATTGACCCTTCACCTCCACTCTATCCAGGCCCCTCACAATTTTGTACATTTCAATCAGATCTCCCCTCAGCCTTCTCTGTTCCAAGGAGAACAATCCCAGCCTATCCAATCTTTCCTCATAGCTGCATTTTAGCCAGTCCAAATCCATGCTGACTATCCTTGATTAACCTGTGCCTTTCTAAGTAACGGTTTATCTTGTCTCTCAGAATAGATTCCAATAATTTGCCCACTACTGAGGTTAGACTGACTGGCCTGTAATTATTCGGTCTATCCTGAGCTCCCTTTTTGAACAGAGGTACAACGTTAGCAATTCTCCAATCCTCCGGCATCACACCTGTATCCAGTGAGGACTGGAAAATGATGGTCAGACCCTCTGCTATTTCCTCTCTTGTTTCTTTTAACAGCCTGGGGTACATTTCATCCAGCCCTGGTGATTTATCAACTTTCAAGGATGCTAAACCCATTAATACTTCCTCTCTCCCTATGTTTATCACATCCAATACTTCACATTCTTCCTCCTTAAATACAATATCTGCATCGTCCCCCTCTTTTGTGAAGACAGACGCAAAGTATTCATTAAGAACCATACCAATATCTTCCACTCCTACACATAGGTTACCTTTTTGGTCTTTTATGGGCCCTACTCTCTCCTTAGTTATCCTCTTACTCTTAAAGTATTGATTAAACATCTTTGGGTTCACCTTGATTTTGCTTGACAATATTCTTTCATGCCCTCTCTTTGCTTTCCTAATTTCTTTTTTGATTTCACCCCTCCACTTTCTATACTCCTCTCGGCTTTCTGTAGTATTGAGTTCTCTGTGTCGGACATAACATTCGCGCCACACAAGTGCCAGGCAATGACCATCTCCAACAAGAGAGAATCTAACCATCTCCCCTTGACATTCAATGGCATTACCATTGCTGAATCCCCCACTATCAACATCCTGGGGGTTACCATTGACCAGAAACTGAACTGGAGTAGCCATATAAATACCGTGGCTGCAAGAGCAGGTCAGAGGCTAGGAATCCTGCGGCGAGTAACTCACCTCCTGACTCCCCAAAGCCTGTCCACCATCTACAAGGCACAAGTCAGGAGTGTGATGGAATACTCTCCACTTGCCTGGATGGGTGCAGCTCCAACAACACTCAAGAAGCTCGACACCATCCAGGACAAAGCAGCCCGCTTGATTGGCACCCCATCTACAAACATTCACTCCCTCCACCACCGACGCACAGTGGCAGCAGTGTGTACCATCTACAAGATGCACTGCAGCAATGCACCAAGGCTCCTCAGACAGCACCTTCCAAACCCGTGACCTCTACCGACTAGAAGGACAAGGGCAGCAAATACATGGGAACACAACCACCTGCAAGTTCCCCTCCAAGTCACACACTATCCTGACTTGGAACTATATCGCCATTCCTTCACTGTCGCTGGGTCAAAATCCTGGAACTTCCTTCCTAACAGCACTGTGGGTGTACCTACCCCACATGGACTGCAGTGGTTCAATTAGGGATGGGCAATAAATGCTGGCCTGGCCAGTGACGCCCACATCTCATGAATGAAAAAAAAGAAAAACCCTTTTAGCCCTGGGATCATTCTGGTGAATCTGCACTGTATCCACCCCCATTACCCCTCCAAGGCCAGTACACTTTTCCTGAGATGCGGAGCCCAGAACTGAACACAGTTACTCCAGATGGAGTCATGATCCATTTGCCTTTTGAAGAGCGGAACTTGGTGAAATTACAATCACCAGGGATTTCACCTCTCCACTTTCTACACTGCTCTCGGCTTTCTGTAGTATTGAGTTCTCGGTGTCGGACATAAGCTTTCCTTTTCTGCCTTATCTTACCGTGTAAGCTCCTTGACATCCATGAGGCTCTAGATTTGGTCGTCTCACCCTTTTGCTTTGTGGGAACATGTTTACTCTGAACCCATTGAATCTCCCCTTTGAATGCCTCCCACTGTTCTGACTGATTTACCTTCAAGTCGCTGTTTCCAGTCCACTTTCACTAATTCACTCCTCAGTTTAGTAAAATTGGCCTTGCCCCAATTGAGAACTCTAACTCCTGTTCTATCGCTGTCATTTTCCATAATTATGTTAAAACTGACTGAATTATGATCACTATCACCAAAATGCTCTCCCACTGACACTCCTTCCACCTGCCCATCTTCATTTCCTAAAACTAAGTCTAAAACTGCACCCTCTCTTGTCGGACTTGCTACATACTGGGCAAAAAAGAGAAAGAGAGGCAGAGACAGAGAAAGAGAAAGAGAGAGAGACAGAGAAAGAGAGAGAGACAGAGAAAGAGAGAGAGACAGAGAGAGAGAGACAAAGAAAGAGAGAGAGACAAAGAAAGAGAGAGAGACAAAGAAAGAGAGAGAGACAAAGAAAGAGAGAGAGGGTCAAATGTTCCCAGCGCCGGGATAATGGAAGTGTAGGAATGTGGGAGCGGGTGTGAGAGTGGGTGCGGGAGTGGGGGTGGGATTTGGAGTTGCTGTGGGTGCGGGTGCAGGACTGGCCGCGGGAGCGGGAGCGAGAGCGAGTGAGCGCGGGAGTGAGCGCGAGTGGCTCACCAGGAGAAGGCAGCAGTAGCCAGGTTCATGGCACCGTGGCTGGCTCTGCTTTTCGGAAGGGCGGGAAAAAGAGTGGAAGGGCTATAGTCATAGGGGATTCGATTGTAAGGGGAGTAGATAGGCGGTTCTGTGGTCGAAAACGAGACTCCCGAATGGTATGTTGCCTCCCAGGTGCACGGGTCAGGGATGTCTCAGATCGGCTGCAGAACATTCTGAAGGGGGAGGGTGAACAGCCAGTTGTCATTGTGCGCATAGGCACCAATGATATAGGTAAAAAACGGGATGAGGTCCTCCAAGCAGAATTTAGGGAGTTAGGAGCCAAGTTAAAAAGTAGGACCTCAAAGGTAGTAATCTCAGGATTGCTACCAGTGCCACGTGATAGTCAGAGTAGAAATGAAAGAATAGTCAGGATGAATGCGTGGCTTGAGAGATGGTGCAGGAGGGAGAGGTTCAGATTTTTGGGACATTGGGACCGGTTCTGGGGGAGGTGGGACTATTACAAATTGGATGGTCTACACCTGGGCCGGACTGGAACCAATGTCCTTGGGGGTGCTTTTGCTAACGCTGTTGGGGAGGGTTTAAACTAATGTGGCAGGGGGATGGGAACCAAATGAGGAGGTCAGTGGACAGTAAGGAGTTAGTAACTAAAGCCTGTAAGGAACTAGATTATGAAGTTAGAGTGACTAAGGGGAAGAGTAGGCAGGGAGCAGATGATGAAAGCAAAGGGACTGGTGGTCTGAGGTGTATTTGTTTTAATGCAAGAAGTGTAGTAGGTAAGGCAGATGAACTTAGGGCTTGGATTAGTACCTGGGAGTATGATGTTATTGCTATTACTGAGACTTGGTTGAGGGAAGGGCACGATTGGCAACTAAATATCCCAGGATATCAATGCTTCAGGCGGGATAGAGAGGGAGGTAAAAGGGGTGGAGGAGTTGCATTACTGGTCAAAGAGGATATCACAGCTGTGCTGAAGGAGGGCACTATGGAGGACTCGAGCAGTGAGGCAATATGGGCAGAACTCAGAAATAGGAAGGGTGCGGTAACAATGTTGGGGCTGTACTACAGGCCTCCCAACAGCGAGCGTGAGATAGAGGTACAAATATGTAAACAGATTATGGAAAGATGTAGGAGCAACAGGGTGGTGGTGATAGGAGATTTTAATTTTCCCAACATTGACTGGGATTCACTTAGTGTTAGAGGTCTAGATGGAGCAGAATTTGTAAGGAGCATCCAGGAGGGTTTTCTAGAGCAGTATGTAAATAGTCCAACTCGGGAAGGGGCCATACTGGACCTGGTGTTGGCCAGGTGGTTGAAGTTTCAGTAGGGGACTACTTTGGGAATAGTGATCACAATTCCGTAAGTTTTAGAATACTCATGGACAAAGACGAGAGTGGTCCTAAAGGAAGAGTGCTAAATTGGGGGAAGGCCAACTATACCAAAATTCGGCAGGAGCTGGGGAATGTAGATTGGGAGCAGCTGTTTGAAGGTAAATCCACATTTGATATGTGGGAGGCTTTTAAAGAGAGGTTGATTAGCGTGCAGGAGAGACATGTTCCTGTGAAAATGAGGGATAGAAATGGCAAGATTAGGGAACCATGGATGACAGGTGAAATTGTGAAACTAGCTAAGAGGAAAAAGGAAGCATACATAAGGTCTGGGCGGCTGAAGAAAGTCGAAGCTTTGGAAGAATATCGGGAATGTAGGACCAATCTGAAACGAAGAATTAAGAGGCTAAAAGGGGTCATGAAATATCTTTAGCAAACAGGGCTAAGGAAAATCCCAAAGCCTTTTATTCATATATAAGGAGCAAGAGGGTAACGAGAGAAAGGATTGGCCCACTCAAGGACAAAGGAGGAAAATTATGCGTGGAGTCAGAGAAAATGGGTGAGATTCTAAACGAGTACTTTGCATCGGTATTCACCGAGGAGAGGGACATGACGGATGTTGAGGTTAGGAACAGATGTTTGATTACTCTAGGTCAAGTCGGCATAAGGAGGGAGGAAGTGTTGGGTATTCTAAAAGGCATTAAGGTGGACAAGTCCCCAGGTCCGGATGGGATCTATCCCAGGTTACTGAGGGAAGCGAGAGGGGAAATAGCTGGGGCCTTAACAGATATCTTTGCAGCATCCTTAAACAAGGGTGAGGTCCCAGAGGACTGGAGAATTGCTAATGTTGTCCCCTTGTTTAAGAAGGGTAGCAGGGATAATCCAGGTAATTATAGACCGGTGAGCCTGACGTCAGTGGTAGGGAAGCTGCTGGAGAAGATACTGAGGGATAGGATCTGTTCCCATTTGGAAGAAAATGGGTTATCAGTGATAGGCAACATGGTTTTGTGCAGGGAAGGTCATGTCTTACCAACTTAATAGAATTCTTTGAGGAAGCGACAAAGTTGATTGATGAGGGAAGGGCTGTAGATGTCATATACATGGACTTCAGTAAGGCGTTTGATAAGGTTCCCCATGGTAGGTTGATGGAGAAAGTGAAGTTGCATGGGGTCCAGGGTGTACTAGCTAGATGGATAAAGAACTGGCTGGGCAACAGGAGATAGAGAGTAGTAGTGGAAGGGAGTTTCTCAAAATGGAGACGTGTGACCAGTGGTGTTCCACAGGAATCCGTGCTGGGACCACTGTTGTTTGTGATATACATTAATGATTTGGAGGAAAGTATAGGTGGTCTGATTAGCAAGTTTGCAGACAACACTAAGATTGGTGGAGTAGCAGATAGTGAAGGGGACTGTCAGAGAATACAGCAGAATATAGATAGATTGGAGAGTTGGGCAGAGAAATGGCAGATGGAGTTCAATCCAGGCAAATGCGAGGTGATGCATTTTGGAAGATCCAATTCAAGAGTGAACTATACAATAAATGGAAAAGTCCTGGGGAAAATTGATGTACAGAGAGATTTGGGTGTTCAGGTCCATTGTTCCCAGAAGGTGGCAACGCAGGTAAATAGAGTGGTCAAGAAGGCATACGGCATGCTTTCCTTCATCGGACGGGGTATTGAGTACAAGAGTTGGCAGGTCATGTTACAGTTGTATAGGACTTTGGTTCGGCCACATTTGGAATACTGCGTGCAGTTCTGGTCGCCACATTACCAAAAGGATGTGGATGCTTTGGAGAGGGTGCAGAGGAGGTTCACCAGGATGTTGCCTGGTATGGAGGGCGCTAGCTATGAAGAGAGGTTGAGTAGATTAGGATTATTTTCATTAGAAAGACGGAGGTTGAGGGGGGACCTGATTGAGGTGTACAAAATCATGAGAGGTATAGACAGGGTGGATAGCAAGAAGCTTTTTTCCAGAGTGGGGGATTCAATTACTAGGGGTCATGAGTTCAAAGTGAAAGGGGAAAAGTTTAGGGGGGATACGCGTGGAAAGTTCTTTACGCAGAGGGTAGTGGTTGCCTGGAACGCGTTGCCAGCGGAGGTGGTAGGCGCGGGCACGATAGCGTCTTTTAAGATGTATCTAGACAGATACATGAATGGGCAGGAAGCAAAGAGATACAGACCCTTAGAAAATAGGCGACATGTTTAGATAGAGGATCTGGATCGGCGCAGGCTTGGAGGGCCGAAGGGCCTGTTCCTGTGCTGTAATTTTCTTGGTTCTTTGTTCTTTGAGTGAGCGTGGGAGTGGGCGCGAGTGAGAGCGGGAGTGGGGGCGATTGAGGGTGTGGGAGTGAATGAGTGTGGGGGCGATTGAGGGTGTGGGAGTGAGTGCAGGAGTGGGTGTGCGAATGGCTGTCCCCACTCTTCCCCCCCCCCACCGCCACTACCCCGACCCGCACCAGAAACCCCCTCACCACTACCACTCCGCCCATCCCCACAACCACCCACTCCCCCTACCCCCCCAACCCATCTCCTCACCCCGGTGGTCAGTCCCGCCCGATGTCCCCCCCTACCCCCACCCTGCAGGCCATCACTCCCCCTATTCCCCCAGGGCCACGTCCCACTCGATCCCCCTATTCCCCCAGGGCCACGTCCCACTCGATCCCCCTATTCCCCCAGGGCCACGTCCCACTCGAACCCCCTATTCCCCCAGGGTCACGTCCCACTCAATTCTCCTGCTCCCCCCAGGTCTGGTCCCACTCGATCTCACTGCTCCCTCCAGGTCGTGTCCCACTCGATTCTCCTGCTCCCCCCAGGTCGTGTCCCACTCGATCTCCCTGCTACCCCCAGGTCGTGTCCCACTCGATCTCCCTGCTCCCCCCCAGGTCGTGTCCCACTCGATTCTCCTGCACCCCCCAGGTCCTGTCCCACTCGATTCTCCTGCTCCCCCCAGGTCCTGTCCCACTCGATTCTCCTGCTCCCCCCAGGTCCTGTCCCACTCGATCTCCCTGCTCCCCCCAGGTCAACTCCCACTCGATTCTCCTGCTCCCCCCAGGTCGAGTCCCACTCGATTCTCCTGCTCCCCCCAGGTCGTGTCCCACTCGATCTCCCTGCTCCCCCCCAGGTCGTGTCCCACTCGATCTCCCTGCTCCCCCCAGGTCCTGTCCCACTCGATCTCCCTGCTCCCCCCCAGGTCGTGTCCCACTCGATCTCCCTGCTCCCCCCAGGTCGTGTCCCACTCGATCTCCCTGCTCCCCCCAGGTCGTGTCCCACTCGATCTCCCTGCTCCCCCCAGGTCCTGTCCCACTCGATCTCCCTGCTCCCCCCCAGGTCGTGTCCCACTCGATCTCCCTGCTCCCCCCAGGTCGTGTCCCACTCGATCTCCCTGCTCCCCCCAGGTCCTGTCCCACTCGATTCTCCTGCTCCCCCCAGGTCGTGTCCCACTCGATCTCCCTGCTACCCCCAGGTCGTGTCCCACTTGATCTCCCTGCTCCCCCCAGGTCGTGTCCCACTCGATCTCCCTGCTCCCCCTAGGTCCTGTCCCACTCGATTCTCCTGCTCCACCCAGGTCGTTTCCCACTCGATTCTCCTGCTCCCCCCAGGTCCTGTCCCACTCAATCTCTCTGCTCCCCCCAGGTCCTGTCCCACTTGATCTCCCTGCTCCCAACCCATCTCCTCACCCCGGTGGTCAGTCCCGCCCGATGTCCCCCCCTACCCCCACCCTGCAGGCCATCACTCCCCCTATTCCCCCAGGGCCACGTCCCACTCGATCCCCCTATTCCCCCAGGGCCACGTCCCACTCGATCCCCCTATTCCCCCAGGGCCACGTCCCACTCGAACCCCCTATTCCCCCAGGGTCACGTCCCACTCAATTCTCCTGCTCCCCCCAGGTCTGGTCCCACTCGATCTCACTGCTCCCTCCAGGTCGTGTCCCACTCGATTCTCCTGCTCCCCCCAGGTCGTGTCCCACTCGATCTCCCTGCTCCCCCCCAGGTCGTGTCCCACTCGATTCTCCTGCACCCCCCAGGTCCTGTCCCACTCGATTCTCCTGCTCCCCCCAGGTCCTGTCCCACTCGATTCTCCTGCTCCCCCCAGGTCGTGTCCCACTCGATCTCCCTGCTCCCCCAGGTCGTGTCCCACTCGATCTCCCTGCTCCCCCCAGGTCAACTCCCACTCGATTCTCCTGCTCCCCCCCGGTCGAGTCCCACTCGATTCTCCTGCTCCCCCCAGGTCGTGTCCCACTCGATCTCCCTGCTCCCCCCCAGGTCGTGTCCCACTCGATCTCCCTGCTCCCCCCAGGTCCTGTCCCACTCGATCTCCCTGCTCCCCCCCAGGTCGTGTCCCACTCGATCTCCCTGCTCCCCCCAGGTCGTGTCCCACTCGATCTCCCTGCTACCCCCAGGTCGTGTCCCACTCGATCTCCCTGCTCCCCCCAGGTCGTGTCCCACTCGATCTCCCTGCTCCCCCTAGGTCCTGTCCCACTCGATTCTCCTGCTCCACCCAGGTCGTTTCCCACTCGATTCTCCTGCTCCCCCCAGGTCCTGTCCCACTCGATCTCCCTGCTGCCCCCAGGTCCTGTCCCACTCGATTCTCCTGCTCCCCCCAGGTCCTGTCCCACTCGATCTCTCTGCACCCTCCAGGTTGTGTCCCACTCGATTCTCCTGCTCCCCCAGGTCGTGTCACACTCGATTCTCCTGCTCCCCCCAGGTCGTGTCCCAATTGATCTCCCAGCTCCCCCCAGGTTGTGTCCCACTCGATATCCCTGCTCCCCCCAGGTCGTGTCCCACTCGATTCTCCTGCACCCTCCAGGTCGTGTCCCACTCGATTCTCCTGCTCCCCCAGGTCGTGTCCCACTCGATTCTCCTGCTCCCCCCAGGTCGTGTCCCAATTGATCTCCCGGCTCCCCCCAGGTCGTGTCCCACTCGATATCCCTGCTCCGCCCAGGTCGTGTCCCACTCGATCTCCCTGCTCCCCCCAGGTCCTGTCCCACTCGATCTCTCTGCTCCCCCCAGGTGCTGTCCCACTTGATCTCCCTGCTCCCCCCAGGTCGTGTCCCACTCGATTCTCCTGCTCCCTCCAGGTCACGTCCCACTCGATCTCCCTGCTCTCCCCAGGTCCCTTACCACTCGATTCTCCTGCTCCCCCCAGGTCGTGTCCCACTCAATCTCCCTGCTCCCGGCAGGTCGTGTCCCACTCGATTCTCCTGCTCCCCCCAGGTCCTGTCCCACTCGATTCTCCTGCTCCACCCAGGTCGTTTCCCACTCGATTCTCCTGCTCCCCCCAGGTCCTGTCCCACTCGATCTCTCTGCTCCCCCCAGGTCCTGTCCCACTTGATCTCCCTGCTCCCCCCAGGTCGTGTCCCACTCGATTCTCCTGCTCCCCCCAGGTCGTGTCCCACTCGATTCTCCTGCACCCCCCAGGTCCCTTCCCACTCGATTCTCCTGCTCGCCCAGGTCGCGTCCCACTCGATCTCACAGCTCCCCCCAGGTCATGTCCCACTCGATTCTCCTGCTCCCCCTAGGTCATGTCCCACTCGATTCTCCTGCTCCCCCCAGGTCGTGTCCCACTCGATCTCCCTGTTCCCCCCAGGTCCTGTCCCACTCGATTCCCCTGCTCCCCCCAGGTCGTGTCCCACTCGATTCTCCTGCTCCCCCCAGGTCGTGTCCCACTCGATCTCCCAGCTCCCCCCAGGTCGTGTCCCACTCGATCTCCCTGCTCCCCCCAGGTCGTGTCCCTGACGATTCTCCTGCTCCCCCCAGGTCGTGTCCCACTCGATTCTCCTGCACCCCCCAGGTCGTGTCCCACTCGATTCTCATGCTCCCCCCAGGTCCCTTACCACTCGATTCTCCTGCACCCCCCAGGTCGTGTCCCACTCGATTCTCCTGCTGCCCCCAGGTCCTGTCCCACTCAATCTCCCAGATCCCCCCAGGTCGTGTCCCACTCGATTCTCCTGCACCCTCCAGGTCGTGTCCCACTCGATTCTCCTGCTCTCCCAGGTCGTGTCCCACTCGATTCTCCTGCTCCCCCCAGGTCGTGTCCCACTCGATTTTCCTGCTCCCCCCAGGTCGTGTCCCAATTGATCTCCCAGCTCCCCCCAGGTCGTGTCCCACTCGATCTCCCAGCTCCCCCCAGGTCGTGTCCCACTCGATCTCCCTGCTCCCCCCAGGTCGTGTCGCTGACGATTCTCCTGCTCCCCCCAGGTCGTGTCCCACTCGATCTCCCTGCTCCCCCCAGGTCGTGCCCCACTCGATCTCCCTGCTCCCCCCAGGTCGTGTCCCACTCGATCTCCCTGCTCCCCCCAGGTCGTGTCCCACTCGAACTCCCTGCTCCCCCCAGGTCGTGTCTCACTCGATCTCCCTGCTCCCCCCAGGTCCTGTCCCACTCGATCTCCCTGCTCCCCCCAGGTCGTGTCCCACTCGATCTCCCTGCTCCCCCCAGGTCGTGTCCCTGACGATTCTCCTGCTCCCCCCAGGTCGCGTCCCACTCGATCTCCCTGCTCCCCCCAGGTCGTGCCCCACTCGATCTCCCTGCTCCCCCCAGGTCGTGTCCCACTCGATCTCCCTGCTCCCCCCAGGTCATGTCTCACTCGATCTCCCTGGTCCCCCCAGGTCGTGTCCCACTTGATCCCCCTGCTCCCCCCAGGTCGTGTCCCACTCGATTCTCCTGCTCCCCCCAGGTCCTGTCCCACTCGATCTCCCTGTTCCCCCCAGGTCCTGTCCCACTCGATTCTCCTGCTCCCCCCAGGTCGTGTCCCACTCGATTCTCCTGCTCCCCCCAGGTCGTGTCCCATTCGATTCTCCTGCTCTCCCCAGGTCGTGTCCCACTCGATCTCCCTGCTCCCCCCAGGTTGTGTCCCACTCGATATCCCTGCTCCGCCCAGGTCGTTTCCCACTCGATCTCCCTGCTCCCCCCAGGTCCTGTCCCACTCGATCTCCCTGCTCCCCGCAGGTCGTGTCCCACCCTATTCTCCTGCTCTCCCCAGGTCGTTTCCCACTCGATTCTCCTGCTCCACCCAGGTCGTTTCCCACTCGATTCTCCTGCTCCCCCCAGGTCCTGTCCCACTCGATCTCTCTGCTCCCCCCAGGTCCTGTCCCACTTGATCTCCCTGCTCCCCCCAGGTCCTGTCCCACTCGATTCTCCTGCTCCCTCCAGGTCACGTCCCACTCGATCTCTCTGCTCCCCCCAGGTCCTGTCCCACTTGATCTCCCTGCTCCCCCCAGGTCGTGTCCCACTCGATTCTCCTGCTCCCCCCAGGTCGTGTCCCTGACGATTCTCCTGCTCCCCCCAGGTCCTGTCCCACTCGATTCTCATGCTCCCCCCAGGTCCCTTACCACTCGATTCTCCTGCTCCCCCCAGGTCCTGTCCCACTCGATCTCCCTGTTCCCCCCAGGTCCTGTCCCACTCGATTCCCCTGCTCCCCCCAGGTCGTGTCCCACTCGATTCTCCTGCTCCCCCCAGGTCGTGTCCTACTCGATCTCCCAGCTCCCCCCAGATCGTGTCCCACTCGATCTCCCTGCTCCCCCCAGGTCGTGTCCCACTCGATCTCCCTGCTCCCCCCAGGTCGTGTCCCACTCGATCTCCCTGCTCCCCCCAGGTCGTGTCCCACTCGATTCTCCTGCTCCCCCCAGGTCGTGTCCCACTCGATTCTCCTGCTCCCCCAGGTCGTGTCCCACTCGATCTCACAGCTCCCCCCAGGTCGTGTCCCACTCGATCTCACAGCTCCCCCCAGGTCGTGTCCCACTCGATTCCCCTGCTCCCCCCAGGTCGTGTCCCACTCGATTCCCCTGCTCCCCCCAGGTCGTGTCCCACTCGATTCTCCTGCTCCCCCCAGGTCCTGTCCCACTCGATCTCCCTGCTCCCCCCAGGTCGTGTCCCACTCGATTCTCCTGCTCCCTCCAGGTCACGTCCCACTCGATCTCCCTGCTCCCTCCAGGTCACGTCCCAATCGATCTCCCTGCTCCCCCCAGGTCGTGTCCAACTCAATCTCCCTGCTCCCCGCAGGTCGTGTCCCACTCGATTCTCCTGCTCCCCCCAGGTCGTGTCCCACTCAATCTCCCTGCTCCCCGCAGGTCGTGTCCCACTCGATTCTCCTGCTCCCCCCAGCTCGTGTCCCACTCGATTCTCCTGCTCCCCCCAGGTAGTTTCCCACTCGATTCTCCTGCTCCCTCCAGGTCACGTCCCACTCGATTCTCCTGCTCCCCCCAGGTCGTGTCCCACTCGATTCTCCTGCTCCCCGCAGGTCGTGTCCCACTCGATTCTCATGCTCCCCCCAGGTCCCTTACCACTCGATTCTCCTGCTCGCCCAGGTCGTGTCCCACTCGATCTCACAGCTCCCCCCAGGTCATGTCCCACTCGATTCTCCTGCTCCCCCCAGGTCGTGTCCCACTCGATTCCCCTGCTCCCCCCAGGTCGTGTCCCACTCGATTCTCCTGCTCCCCCCAGGTCGTGTCCCACTCGATCTCCCAGCTCCCCCCAGGTCCTGTCCCACTCGATCTCCCTGCTCCCCCCAGGTCGTGTCCCACTCGATCTCCCTGCTCCCCCCAGGTCGTGTCCCTGACGATTCTCCTGCTCCCCCCAGGTCGTGTCCCACTCGATCTCCCTGCTCCCCCCAGGTCGTGTCCCACTCGATTCTCCTGCTCCCCCCAGGTCGTGTCCCACTCGATTCTCCTGCTCCCCCCAGGTCGTGTCCCACTCGATTCTCCTGCTCCCCCCAGGTCGTGTCCCACTCGATCTCCCTGCTCCCCCCAGGTCGTGCCCCACTCGATCTCCCTGCTCCCCCCAGGTCGTGTCCCACTCGATCTCCCTGCTCCCCCCAGGTCGTGTCCCACTCGAACTCCCTGCTCCCCCCAGGTCGTGTCTCACTCGATCTCCCTGCTCCCCCCAGGTCCTGTCCCACTCGATCTCCCTGCTCCCCCCAGGTCGTGTCCCACTCGATCTCCCTGCTCCCCCCAGGTCGTGTCCCTGACGATTCTCCTGCTCCCCCCAGGTCGCGTCCCACTCGATCTCCCTGCTCCCCCCAGGTCGTGCCCCACTCGATCTCCCTGCTCCCCCCAGGTCGTGTCCCACTCGATCTCCCTGCTCCCCCCAGGTCATGTCTCACTCGATCTCCCTGGTCCCCCCAGGTCGTGTCCCACTTGATCCCCCTGCTCCCCCCAGGTCGTGTCCCACTCGATTCTCCTGCTCCCCCCAGGTCCTGTCCCACTCGATCTCCCTGTTCCCCCCAGGTCCTGTCCCACTCGATTCTCCTGCTCCCCCCAGGTCGTGTCCCACTCGATTCTCCTGCTCCCCCCAGGTCGTGTCCCATTCGATTCTCCTGCTCTCCCCAGGTCGTGTCCCACTCGATCTCCCTGCTCCCCCCAGGTTGTGTCCCACTCGATATCCCTGCTCCGCCCAGGTCGTTTCCCACTCGATCTCCCTGCTCCCCCCAGGTCCTGTCCCACTCGATCTCCCTGCTCCCCGCAGGTCGTGTCCCACCCTATTCTCCTGCTCTCCCCAGGTCGTTTCCCACTCGATTCTCCTGCTCCACCCAGGTCGTTTCCCACTCGATTCTCCTGCTCCCCCCAGGTCCTGTCCCACTCGATCTCTCTGCTCCCCCCAGGTCCTGTCCCACTTGATCTCCCTGCTCCCCCCAGGTCCTGTCCCACTCGATTCTCCTGCTCCCTCCAGGTCACGTCCCACTCGATCTCTCTGCTCCCCCCAGGTCCTGTCCCACTTGATCTCCCTGCTCCCCCCAGGTCGTGTCCCACTCGATTCTCCTGCTCCCCCCAGGTCGTGTCCCTGACGATTCTCCTGCTCCCCCCAGGTCCTGTCCCACTCGATTCTCATGCTCCCCCCAGGTCCCTTACCACTCGATTCTCCTGCTCCCCCCAGGTCCTGTCCCACTCGATCTCCCTGTTCCCCCCAGGTCCTGTCCCACTCGATTCCCCTGCTCCCCCCAGGTCGTGTCCCACTCGATTCTCCTGCTCCCCCCAGGTCGTGTCCTACTCGATCTCCCAGCTCCCCCCAGATCGTGTCCCACTCGATCTCCCTGCTCCCCCCAGGTCGTGTCCCACTCGATCTCCCTGCTCCCCCCAGGTCGTGTCCCACTCGATCTCCCTGCTCCCCCCAGGTCGTGTCCCACTCGATTCTCCTGCTCCCCCCAGGTCGTGTCCCACTCGATTCTCCTGCTCCCCCAGGTCGTGTCCCACTCGATCTCACAGCTCCCCCCAGGTCGTGTCCCACTCGATCTCACAGCTCCCCCCAGGTCGTGTCCCACTCGATTCCCCTGCTCCCCCCAGGTCGTGTCCCACTCGATTCCCCTGCTCCCCCCAGGTCGTGTCCCACTCGATTCTCCTGCTCCCCCCAGGTCCTGTCCCACTCGATCTCCCTGCTCCCCCCAGGTCGTGTCCCACTCGATTCTCCTGCTCCCTCCAGGTCACGTCCCACTCGATCTCCCTGCTCCCTCCAGGTCACGTCCCAATCGATCTCCCTGCTCCCCCCAGGTCGTGTCCAACTCAATCTCCCTGCTCCCCGCAGGTCGTGTCCCACTCGATTCTCCTGCTCCCCCCAGGTCGTGTCCCACTCAATCTCCCTGCTCCCCGCAGGTCGTGTCCCACTCGATTCTCCTGCTCCCCCCAGCTCGTGTCCCACTCGATTCTCCTGCTCCCCCCAGGTAGTTTCCCACTCGATTCTCCTGCTCCCTCCAGGTCACGTCCCACTCGATTCTCCTGCTCCCCCCAGGTCGTGTCCCACTCGATTCTCCTGCTCCCCGCAGGTCGTGTCCCACTCGATTCTCATGCTCCCCCCAGGTCCCTTACCACTCGATTCTCCTGCTCGCCCAGGTCGTGTCCCACTCGATCTCACAGCTCCCCCAGGTCATGTCCCACTCGATTCTCCTGCTCCCCCCAGGTCGTGTCCCACTCGATTCCCCTGCTCCCCCCAGGTCGTGTCCCACTCGATTCTCCTGCTCCCCCCAGGTCGTGTCCCACTCGATCTCCCAGCTCCCCCCAGGTCCTGTCCCACTCGATCTCCCTGCTCCCCCCAGGTCGTGTCCCACTCGATCTCCCTGCTCCCCCCAGGTCGTGTCCCTGACGATTCTCCTGCTCCCCCCAGGTCGTGTCCCACTCGATCTCCCTGCTCCCCCCAGGTCGTGTCCCACTCGATTCTCCTGCTCCCCCCAGGTCGTGTCCCACTCGATTCTCCTGCTCCCCCCAGGTCGTGTCCCACTCGATTCTCCTGCTCCCCCAGGTCGTGTCCCACTCGATCTCCCAGATCCCCCCAGGTCGTGTCCCACTCGATTCTCCTGCTCCCCCCAGGTCGTGTCCCACTCGATTCTCCTGCTCCCCCCAGGTCGTGTCCCACTCGATCTCCCTGTTCCCCCAGGTCCTGTCCCACCCGATCTCCCTGCTCCCCCCAGGTCGTGTCCCACCCGATTCTCCTGCTCCCCCCAGGTCGTGTCCCACTCGATTCTCCTGCTCCCCCCAGGTCCTGTCCCACTCGATTCTCCTGCTCCCCCCAGGTCCTGTCCCACTCGATTCTCCTGCTCCCCCCAGGTCCTGTCCCACTCGATCTCCCTGCTCCCCCCAGGTCGTGTCCCACTCGATCTCCCTGCTCCCCCCAGGTCGTGTCACTGACGATTCTCCTGCTCCCCCCAGGTCGTGTCCCACTCGAACTCCCTGCTCCCCCCAGGTCGTGTCCCACTCGATTCTCCTGCTCCCCCCAGGTCGTGTCCCACTCGATTCTCCTGCTCCCCCCAGGTCGTGTCCCACTCGATTCTCCTGCTCCCCCAGGTCGTGTCCCACTTGATCTCACAGCTCCCCCCAGGTCGTGTCCCACTCGATTCTCCTGCTCCCCCCAGGTCGTGTCCCACTCGATCTCCCTGCTCCCCCCAGGTCCTGTCTCACCCGATCTCCCTGCTCCCCCCAGGTCGTGTCCCACCCGATTCTCCTGCTCCCCCCAGTTCGTGTCCCACTCGATTCTCCTGCTCCCCCCAGGTCCTGTCCCACTCGATTCTCCTGCTCCCCCCAGGTCCTGTCACACTCGATTCTCCTGCTCCCCCCAGGTCCTGTCCTACTCGATCTCTCTGCTCCCCCCAGGTCCTGTCCCACTTGATCTCCCTGCTCCCCCCAGGTCGTGTCCCACTCGATTCTCCTGCTCCCTCCAGGTCGTGTCCCACCCGATTCTCCTGCTCCCCCCAGGTCGTGTCCCACTCGATTCTCCTGCACCCCCCAGGTCCCTTACCACTCGATTCTCCTGCTCGCCCAGGTCGTGTCCCACTCGATCTCACAGCTCCCCCCAGGTCATGTCCCACTCGATTCTCCTGCTCCCCCCAGGTCATGTCCCACTCGATTCTCCTGCTCCCCCCAGGTCGTGTCCCACTCGATCTCCCTGTTCCCCCCAGGTCCTGTTCCACTCGATTCCCCTGCTCCCCCCAGGTCGTGTCCCACTCGATTCTCCTGCTCCCCCCAGGTCGTGTCCCACTCGATCTCCCAGCTCCCCCCAGGTCGTGTCCCACTCGATCTCCCTGCTCCCCCCAAGTCGTGTCCCACTCGATCTCCCTGCTCCCCCCAGGTCGTGTCCCTGACGATTCTCCTGCTCCCCCCAGGTCGTTTCCCACTCGATTCTCCTGCACCCCCCAGGTCGTGTCCCACTCGATTCTCATGCTCCCCCCAGGTCCCTTACCACTCGATTCTCCTGCACCCCCCAGGTCGTGTCCCACTCGATTCTCCTGCTCCCCCCAGGTCCTGTCCCACTCAATCTCCCAGATCCCCCCAGGTCGTGTCCCACTCGATTCTCCTGCACCCTCCAGGTCGTGTCCCACTCGATTCTCCTGCTCCCCCAGGTCGTGTCCCACTCGATTCTCCTGCTCCCCCCAGGTCGTGTCCCACTCGATTCTCCTGCTCCCCCCAGGTCGTGTCCCAATTGATCTCCCAGCTCCCCCCAGGTCGTGTCCCACTCGATCTCCCAGCTCCCCCCAGGTCGTGTCCCACTCGATCTCCCTGCTCACCCCAGGTCATGTCCCACTCGATCTCCCTGCTCCCCCCAGGTCGTGTCCCACTCGATTCTCCTGCTCCCCCCAGGTCGTGTCCCACTCGATCTCCCTGCTCACCCCAGGTCATGTCCCACTCGATCTCCCTGCTCCCCCCCAGGTCGTGTCCCACTCGATTCTCCTGCTCCCCCCAGGTCGTGTCCCAATTGATCTCCCAGCTCCCCCCAGGTCGTGTCCCACTCGATCTCCCAGCTCCCCCCAGGTCGTGTCCCACTCGATCTCCCTGCTCACCCCAGGTCATGTCCCACTCGATCTCCCTGCTCCCCCCAGGTCGTGTCCCTGACGATTCTCCTGCTCCCCCCAGGTCGTGTCCCACTCGATCTCCCTGCTCCCCCCAGGTCGTGCCCCACTCGATCTCCCTGCTCCCCCCAGGTCGTGTCCCACTCGATCTCCCTGCTCCCCCCAGGTCGTGTCCCACTCGATCTCCCTGCTCCCCCCAGGTCGTGTCTCACTCGATCTCCCTGGTCCCCCCAGGTCTTATCCCACTTGATCCCCCTGCTCCCCCCAGGTCGTGTCTCACTCGATCTCCCTGGTCCCCCCAGGTCGTATCCCACTTGATCCCCCTGCTCCCCCCAGGTCCTGTCCCACTCGATTCTCCTGCTCCCCCCAGGTCGTGTCCCACTCGATCTCCCTGTTCCCCCCAGGTCGTGTCCCACTCGATCTCCCTGCTCCCCCCAGGTCCTGTCCCACTCGATCTCCCTGGTCCCCCCAGGTCGTATCCCACTTGATCCCCCTGCTCCCCCCAGGTCGTGTCCCACTCGATCTCTCTGCTCCCCCCAGGTCGTGTCCCACTCGATCTCCCTGTTCCCCCCAGGTCGTGTCCCACTCGATCTCCCTGCTCCCCCCAGGTCGTGTCCCACTCGATCTCCCTGCTCCCCCCAGGTCGTGTCCCTGACGATTCTCCTGCTCCCCCCAGGTCGTGTCCCACTCGATTCTCCTGCTCTCCCCAGGTCGTGTCCCACTCGATTCTCCTGCTCCCCCCAGGTCGTGTCCCACTCGATTCTCCTCCTCCCCCCAGGTCGTGTCCCACTCGATCTCCCTGCTCCCCCCAGGTCGTGCCCCACTCGATCTCCCTGCTCCCCCCAGGTCGTGTCCCACTCGATCTCCCTGCTCCCCCCAGGTCGTGTCTCACTCGATCTCCCTGGTCCCCCCAGGTCGTATCCCACTTGATCCCCCTGCTCCCCCCAGGTCCTGTCCCACTCGATTCTCCTGCTCCCCCCAGGTCGTGTCCCACTCGATCTCCCTGCTCCCCCCAGGTCGTGTCCCACTCGATCTCCCTGTTCCCCCCAGGTCGTGTCCCACTCGATCTCCCTGCTCCCCCCAGGTCGTGCCCCACTCGATCTCCCTGCTACCCCCAGGTCGTTTCCCACTCGATTCTCCTGCTCCACCCAGGTCGTTTCCCACTCGATTCTCCTGCTCCCCCCAGGTCCTGTCCCACTCGATCTCTCTGCTCCTCCCAGGTCGTGTCCCACTTGATCTCCCTGCACCCCCCAGGTCGTTTCCCACTCGATTCTCCTGCTCCCCCCAGGTCGTGTCCCACTCGATCTCCCTGCTCCCCCCAGGTCGTGTCCCACTCGATTCTCCTGCTCCCCCCAGGTCGTGTCCCACTCGATTCTCCTGCACCCCCCAGGTCGTTTCCCACTCGATCTCCCTGCTCCCCCCAGGTCGTGTCCCACTCGATTCTCCTGCTCCCCCCAGGTCGTGTCCCACTCGATCTCCCTGCTCCCCCCAGGTCGTGTCCCACTCGATTCTCCTGCTCTACCCAGGTCGTTTCCCACTCGATTCTCCTGCTCCACCCAGGTCGTTTCCCACTCGATTCTCCTGCTCCCCCCAGGTCCTGTCCCACTCGATCTCTCTGCTCCTCCCAGGTCCTGTCCCACTCGATTCTCCTGCTCCCCCCAGGTCGTGTCCCACTCGATTCTCCTGCACCCCCCAGGTCGTGTCCCACTCGATTCTCATGCTCCCCCCAGGTCCCTTACCACTCGATTCTCCTGCTCCCCCCAGGTCGTGTCCCACTCGATTCTCCTGCACCCCCCAGGTCGTGTCCCACTCGATTCTCATGCTCCCTCCAGGTCTCGTCCCACTCGATCGCCCTGCTCCCCCAGGTCGTGTCCCACTCGATTCTCCTGCTCCCCCCAGGTCGTGTCCCACTCGATTCTCATGCTCCCCCCTGGTCCCTTACCACTCGATTCTCCTGCTCGCCCAGGTCGTGTCCCACTCGATCTCACAGCTCCCCCCAGGTCATGTCCCACTCGATTCTCCTGCTCCCCCCAGGTCGTGTCCCACTCGATTCCCCTGCTCCCCCCAGGTCGTGTCCCACTCGATTCTCCTGCTCCCCCCAGGTCGTGTCCCACTCGATCTCCCAGCTCCCCCCAGGTCGTGTCCCACTCGATTCCCCTGCTCCCCCCAGGTCGTGTCCCACTCGATTCCCCTGCTCCCCCCAGGTCGTGTCCCACTCGATTCTCCTGCTCCCCCCAGGTCGTGTCCCACTCGATCTCCCAGCTCCCCCCAGGTCGTGTCCCACTCGATTCTCCTGCTCCCCCCAGGTCGTGTCCTACTCGATTCTCCTGCTCCCCCCAGGTCGTGTCCCACTCGATTCTCCTGCTCCCCCCAGGTCCTGTCCCACTCGATCTCCCTGCTCCCCCAAGGTCGTGTCCCACTCGATCTCCCTGCTCCCCCCAGGTCGTGTCCCTGACGATTCTCCTGCTCCCCCCAGGTCGTGTCCCACTCGATTCTCCTGCTCCCCCCAGGTCGTGTCCCACTCGATTCTCCTGCTCCCCCCAGGTCGTGTCCCACTCGATTCTCCTGCTCCCCCAGGTCGTGTCCCACTCGATCTCACAGCTCCCCCCAGGTCGTGTCCCACTCGATTCTCCTGCTCCCCCCAGGTCCTGTCCCACTCGATCTCCCAGATCCCCCCAGGTCGTGTCCCACTCGATTCTCCTGCTCCCCCCAGGTCGTGTCCCACTCGATTCTCCTGCTCCCCCCAGGTCGTGTCCCACTCGATCTCCCTGCTCCCCCCAGGTCCTGTCCCACCCGATCTCCCTGCTCCCCCCAGGTTGTGTCCCACTCGATTCTCCTGCTCCCCCCAGGTCGTGTCCCACCCGATTCTCCTGCTCCCCCCAGGTCGTGTCCCACTCGATTCTCCTGCTCCCCCCAGGTCCTGTCCCACTTGATTCTCCTGCTCCCCCCATGTCCTGTCCCACTCGATTCTCCTGCTCCCCCCAGGTCATGTCCCACTCGATTCTCCTGCTCCCCCCAGGTCGTGTCCCACTCGATTCTCCTGCTCCCCCCAGGTCATGTCCCACTCGATTCTCCTGCTCCCCCCATGTCGTGTCCCACTCGATCTCCCTGCTCTTCCCAGTTCCTGTCCCACTCGATTCTCCTGCTCCCCCCAGGTCATGTCCCACTCAATTCTCCTGCTCCCCCCAGGTCCTGTCCCATTCGATTCTCCTGCTCCCCCCAGGTCGTGTCCCACTCGATTCTCCTGCTACCCCCAGGTCCTGTCCCAATCGATTCTCCTGCTCCCCCCAGGTCGTGTCCCACTCGATTCTCCTGCTCCCCCCAGGTCGTGTCCCACTCGATTCTCCTGCTCCCCCCAGGTCGTGTCCCACTTGATTCTCCTGCTCCCCCCAGGTCGTGTCCCACTTGATTCTCCTGCTCCCCCAGGTCGTGTCCCACTCGATTCTCCTGCTCCCCCAGGTCGTGTCCCACTCGATTCTCCTGCTCCCCCCAGGTCGTGTCCCTGACGATTCTCCTGCTCCCCCCAGGTCCTGTCCCACTCGATTCTCCTGCTCCCCCCAGTTCCTGTCCCACTCGATTCTTCTGCTCCCCCCCAGGTCGTGTCCCACTCGATTCTTCTGCTCCCAGACCTACCTCAAGCTGTTGTTGCTCCTTGTGGAAGGATCTCATTAACAGCTCCGCTTGCTGCTGCTGCCATTGTACATAACTACCCAGCCGTCCGTCTAGCTGCTGCTGCGTCTGCTCATCTGGCTGCCGCTCCCGTTGTCTCTCCAGTCCCTGTAACCTGCTGCTCAGTTCCTGAATCTGACAGCTCCTCTCATGGAACACTCTCAGCTCCTGGGTGCTCTGTCTCTGTCCCGGTGATACTGTCCTCAGTTTCCCAGAGATGGACGTGTGTGGAAGGGCCTTTCTCTCCCAGCTAGTGCCCGGCTCCAGAAGCTCGGCCGTGCTGGACTCCAGACGCTGGGCCGTGCTGCACTCCAGACGCTGGGCCGTGCTGCACTCCAGACGCTGGGCCGTGCTGCACTCCAGACGCTGGGCCGTGCTGCACTCCAGACGCTGGGCCGTGCTGCACTCCAGACGCTGGGCCGTGCTGCACTCCAGACGCTCGGCTGTGCTGCACTCCAGACGCTCGGCCGTGCTGCACTCCAGACGCTCGGCCGTGCTGCACTCCAGACGCTCGGCCGTGCTGCACTCCAGACGCTCGGCCGTGCTGCACTCCAGACGCTCGGCCGTGCTGCACTCCAGACGCTCGGCCGTGCTGCACTCCAGACGCTCGGCCGTGCTGCACTCCAGACGCTCGGCCGTGCTGCACTCCAGACGCTGGGCCGTGCTGGACTCCAGACGCTGGGCCGTGCTGGACTCCAGACGCTCGGCCGTGCTGGACTCCAGACGCTCGGCCGTGCTGGACCCCAGACGCTGGGCCGTGCTGCTCTGCCCCTGCCGACTGCTGCCCGAGCTCGACTCCAGACGCTGGGCCGTGCTGCTCTGCCCCTCCCAGCTGCTGCCCGAAGCCAGTGGATGTGACTCTGAGACTCGCTGGATTTTAGTTTGACATATCGAGGGCCCCTCCACAGGTCCAGGCTCAGCCTCCTCACGGCTGTGCTTGCGTTTCATCCTCCCACTCTCCATGTTCCTGACACTTCTTCCCAATCCTGGATCTTGCACTGAGGGCGGCAGTCCTTTCTTGTGTCGTGCTAATCGGTACTCGTACTCTGCCTGCTCCTGGTCACGCAGTGGCACACCCAGCTGGATCACATCACCTTCCTTCAGTGGGTAAGGTTGGTGAGGCTCAATCCGCTCCCTGTTCACCCACACTCCATTCAGACTCTGCATCCAGAAACACAAAAGGTCACAGAGAAGTCAACACCCAGGCCACGGGCGGCACCAGCTCCTGCGCAGCAGCACCTACACACGTCCCCGCGCTCAGCACCCACCCTGAGCAGCACCTACACCCGTCCCCACGTTCAGCACCCTCCCTGAGCAGCACCGACACACGTCCCCGCGCTCAGCACCCACCCTGAGCAGCACCTACACCCGTCCCCACGTTCAGCACCCTCCCTGAGCAGCACCGACACACGTCCCCGCGCTCAGCACCCTCCCTGAGCAGCACCGACACCCGTCCCCACGCTCAGCACCCACACACGTCCCCGCGCTCAGGACCCTCCCTGAGCAGCACCTACACACGTCCCCGCGCTCAGGACCCACCCCGAGCAGCACCGACACCCGTCCCCACGCTCAGCACCCACACACGTCCCCGTGCTCAGCACCCTCCCTGAGCAGCACCTACACACGTCCCCACGCTCAGCACCCTCCCTGAGCAGCACCGACACCCGTCCCCACGCTCAGCACCCACACACGTCCCCGTGCTCAGCACCCTCCCTGAGCAGCACCTAAACCCGTCCCCGCGCTCAGCACCCTCCCTGAGCAGCACCGACACACGTCCCCGCGCTCAGCACCCACCCCGAGCAGCACCTACACCCGTCCCCACGTTCAGCACCCTCCCTGAGTAGCACCGACACACGTCCCCGCGCTCAGCACCCACCCCGAGCAGCACCTACACCCGTCCCCGTGCGGAGCACCCACCCCGAGCAGCACCTACACCCGTCCCCGTGCGGAGCACCCACCCCGAGCAGCACCTACACACGACCCCACGCTCAGCACCCTCCCCGAGCAGCACCTACACGCGTCCCCACTTTCAGCACCCACCCCGAGCAGCACCGACACACGTTCACACGCTCAGCACCCACCCAGAGCAAGACCTGCACACGTCCCCACACTCAGCACCTTCCCCGAGCAGCACCTACACCCGTCCCCGTGCGGAGCACCCACCCCGAGCAGCACCTACACACGTCCCCACACTCAGCACCCTCCCCGAGCAGCACCTACACCCGTCCCCGTGCGGAGCACCCACCCCGAGCAGCACCTACACACGTCCCCACACTCAGCACCCACCCCGAGCAGCACCTTCACACGTCCCCGTGCTCAGCACCCACCCAGAGCAAGACCTGCACACATCCCCACACTCAGCACCCACCCCGAGCAGCACCTACACATGTCCCCGTGCGCAGCACCCACCCCGAGCAGCACCTACACACGTCCCCACACTCAGCACCCACCCCGAGCAGCACCAACACCCGTCCCCGTGCGGAGCACCCACCCAGAGCAAGACCTGCACACGTCCCCACACTCAGCACCCACCCCGAGCAGCACCTGCACACGTCCCCACACTCAGCACCCAACCCGAGCAGCACCTACACCCGTCCCCGTGCGGAGCACCCACCCCGAGCAGCACCTACACACGTCCCCACGCTCAGCACCCTCCCCGAGCAGCACCAACACACGTCCCCACGCTCAGCACCCACCCAATGCAAGACCTACACACGTCCCCACGCTCAGCACCCACCCCGAGCAGCACCAACACACGTCCCCGTGCTCAGCACCCACCCAATGCAAGACCTGCACACGTCCCCACACTCAGCACCCACCCCGAGCAGCACCTGCACACGTCCCCACACTCAGCACCCAACCCGAGCAGCACCTACACCCGTCCCCGTGCGGAGCACCCACCCCGAGCAGCACCTACACACGTCCCCACGCTCAGCACCCTCCCCGAGCAGCACCAACACACGTCCCCACGCTCAGCACCCACCCAATGCAAGACCTACACACGTCCCCACGCTCAGCACCCACCCAATGCAAGACCTGCACACGTCCCCACACTCAGCACCCTCCCCGAGCAGCACCTACACCCGTCCCCGTGCGGAGCACCCACCCCGAGCAGCACCTACACGCGTCCCCACACTCAGCACCCACCCCGAGCAGCACCAACACACGTCCCCGTGCTCAGCACCCACCCAATGCAAGACCTGCACACGTCCCCACACTCAGCACCCTCCCCGAGCAGCACCTACACCCGTCCCCGTGCGGAGCACCCACCCCAAGCAGCACCAACACACGTCCCCGTGCTCAGCACCCACCCAATGCAAGACCTGCACACGTCCCCACACTCAGCACCCTCCCCGAGCAGCACCTACACCCGTCCCCGTGCGGAGCACCCACCCCAAGCAGCACCAACACACGTCCCCGTGCTCAGCACCCACCCAATGCAAGACCTGCACACGTCCCCACACTCAGCACCCTCCCCGAGCAGCACCGACACACGTCCCCACGCTCAGCACCCTCCCCGAGCAGCACCTACACCCGTCCCCGTGCGGAGCACCCACCCCGAGCAGCACCAACACACGTCCCCGTGCTCAGCACCCACCCAATGCAAGACCTGCACACGTCCCCACGCTCAGCACCCTCCCCGAGCAGCACCGACACACGTCCCCACGCTCAGCACCCTCCCCGAGCAGCACCTACACACGTCCCCACGCTCAGCACCCTCCCCGAGCAGCACCGACACACGTCCCCACGCTCAGCACCCTCCCCGAGCAGCACCGACACACATCCCCACACTCAGCACCCGGCCTGGCGCAGCACCCACTCCCACACCGCACCCGGCCTGGCGCAGCACACTCTGCCACACCGCACCCGGCCTGGCGCAGCACCCACTCCCACTCAGCACCCGGCCTGGCGCAGCACCCACTCCCACTCAGCACCCGGCCTGGCGCAGCACCCACTCCCACTCAGCACCCGGCCTGGCGCAGCACCCACTCCCACTCAGCACCCGGCCTGGCGCAGCACCCACTCCCACACCGCACCTCACCTGGCGCAGCACCCACTCCCACTCAGCACCCGGCCTGGCGCAGCACCCACTCCCACTCAGCACCCAGCCTGGCGCGGCACCCACTCCCACACCGCACCCGGCCTGGCGCATCACCCTCTCCCACTCAGCACCCGGCCTGGCGCAGCACCCACTCCCACACCACACCCGGCCTGGCGCAGCACCCACTCCCACTCAGCACCCGGCCTGGCGCATCACCCTCTCCCACTCAGCACCCGGCCTGGCGCATCACCCTCTCCCACTCAGCACCCGGCCTGGCGCAGCACCCACACCCACACCGCACCCGGCCTGGCGCAGCACCCACTCCCACACCACACCCGGCCTGGCGCAGCACCCACTCCCACTCAGCACCCGGCCTGGTGCAGCACCCACTCCCACTCAGCACCCGGCCTGGTGCAGCACCCACTCCCACACCGCACCCGGCCTGGCGCAGCACCCACTCCCACACCGCACCCGGCCTGGTGCAGCACCCACTCCCACTCAGCACCCGGCCTGGTGCAGCACCCACTCCCACTCAGCACCCGGCCTGGTGCAGCACCCACTCCCACTCAGCACCCGGCCTGGTGCAGCACCCACTCCCACACCGCACCTGGCCTGGTGCAGCACCCACTCATGTGACATGTTCCTGTGAAAATGAGGGATAGAAATGGCAAGATTAGGGAACCATGGATGACAGGTGAAATAGTGAGACTAGCTAAGAGGAAAAAGGAAGCATACATAAGGTCTAGGAGGCGGAAGAAAGACGAAGCTTTGAAAGAATATCGGGAATGTAGGACCAATCTGAAACGAGGAATTAAGAGGCTAAAAGGGGTCATGAAATATCTTTAGCAAACAGGGTTAAAGAAAATCCCAAAGCTTTTTATTCATATATAAGGAGAGAGAGGGTAACTAGAGAAAGGATTGGCCCACTCAAGGACAAAGGAGGAAAGTTATGCGTGGAGTCAGAGAAAATGGGTGAGATTCTAAATGAGTACTTTGCATCGGTATTCACCGAGGAGAGGGACATGACGGATGTTGAGGTTAGGAACAGATGTTTGATTACTCTTGGTCAAGTCGGCATAAGGAGGGAGGAAGTGTTGGGTATTCTAAAAGGCATTAAGGTGGACAAGGTAATGAACCCGGCCAGCTGTTAGATTTAGATGTAGGTGAGCACTTTGGTGATAGTGATCACAATTCGGTTAGGTTTACCTTAGCGATGGGCAGGGACAGGTATATACAGCAGGGCAAGAATTATAGCTGGGGGAAAGGAAATTATGATGCGATTAGGCAAGATTTAGGATGCGTAGGATGGGGAAGGAAACTGCAGGGGATGGGAACAATCGAAATGTGGAGCTTATTCAAAGAGCAGCTACTGCGTGTCCTTGATAAGTATGTAACTGTGAGGCAGGGAGGAAGTTGTCGAGCGAGGGAGCCGTGGTTTACTAAAGAAGTTGAAGTGCTTGTCAAGAGGAAGAAGGCGGCTTATGTTAGGATGAGACGTGAAGGCTCAGTGAGGGCGCTTGAGAGTTACAAGCTAGCCAGGAAGGATCTAAAGGGAGGGCTAAGAAGTGCAAGGAGAGGACACGAGAAGTCATTGGCGGATAGGATCAGGGAAAACCCTAAGGCTTTCTATAGGTATATCAGGAATAAAAGAATGATAAGAGTTAGATTAGGGCCAATCAAGGATAGTAGTGGGAAGTTGTGTGTGGAATCAGAGGAGATAGGGGAAGCGTTAAATGAATATTTTGCGTCAGTATTTACAGTAGAGAAAGAAAATGTTGTCGAGGAGAATACTGAGATTCAGGCTACTAGGCTAGATGGGATTGAGGTTCACAAGGAGGAGGTGTTAGCAATTTTGGAAAGTGTGAAAATAGATAAGTCCCCTGGGCCAGATGGGATTTATCCTAGGATTCTCTGGGAAGCTAGGGAGGAGATTGCAGAGCCTTTGTCCTTGATCTTTATGTCATCATTGTCGACAGGAATAGTGCCGGAAGACTGGAGGATAGCAAATGTTGTCCCCTTGTTCAAGAAGGGGAGTAGAGACAGCCCTGGTAATTATAGACCTGAGAGCCTTACTTCGGTTGTGGGTAAAATGTTGGAAAAGGTTATAAGAGACAGGATTTATAATCATCTTGAAAAGAATAAGTTCATTAGCGATAGTCAGCACGGTTTTGTGACGGGTAGGTCGTGCCTCACAAACCTTATTGAGTTTTTCGAGAAGGTGACCAAACAGGTGGATGAGGGTAAAGCCGTGGATGTGGTGTATATGGATTTCAGTAAGGCGTTTGATAAGGTTCCCCATGGTAGGCTATTGCAAAAAATACGGAAGTATGGGGTTGAAGGTGATTTAGAGCTTTGGATCAGAAATTGGCTAGCTGAAAGAAGACAGAGGGTGGTGGTTGATGGCAAATGTTCATCCTGGAGTTTAGTTACTAGTGGTGTACCGCAAGGATCTGTTTTGGGGCCACTGCTGTTTGTCATTTTTATAAATGACCTGGAAGAGGGTGTAGAAGGGTGGGTTAGTAAATTTGCGGATGACACTAAAGTCGGTGGAGTTGTGGATAGTGCCGAAGGATGTTGTAGGTTACAGAGGGACATAGATAGGCTGCAGAGCTGGGCTGAGAGACGGCAAATGGAGTTTAATGCGGAAAAGCGCGAGGTGATTCACTTTGGAAGGAGTAACAGGAATGCAGAGTACTGGGCAAATGGGAAGATTCTTGGTAGTGTAGATGAACAGAGAGATCTTGGTGTCCAGGTGCATAAATCCCTGAAGGTTGCTACCCAGGTTAATAGGGCTGTTAAGAAGGCATATGGTGTGTTAGCTTTTATTAGTAGGGGGATCGAGTTTCGGAGCCACGAGGTCATGCTGCAGCTGTACAAAACTCTGGTGAGACCGCACCTGGAGTATTGCGTGCAGTTCTGGTCACCGCATTATAGGAAGGATGTGGAAGCTTTGGAAATGGTGCAGAGGAGATTTACTAGGATGTTGCCTGGTATGGAGGGAAGGTCTTACGAGGAAAGGCTGAGGGACTTGAGGTTGTTTACATTGGAGAGAAGGAGGAGGAGAGGTGACTTAATAGAGACATATAAGATAATCAGAGGGTTAGATAGGGTGGATAGTGAGAGCCTTTTTCCTCGGATGGTGATGGCAAACACGAGGGGACATAGCTTTAAGTTGAGGGGTGATAGATATAGGACAGATGTCAGAGGTAGTTTCTTTACTCAGAGAGTAGTAGGGGCGTGGAACGCCCTGCCTGCAACAGTAGTAGAATCGCCAACTTTAAGGGCATTTAAGTGGTCATTGGATAGACATATGGATGAAAATGGAATAGTGTAGGTCAGATGGTTTCACAGGTCGGCGCAACATCGAGGGCCGAAGGGCCTGTACTGCGCTGCAATGTTCTATGTAATGTTCTAATTCTAAAAAAAAAGTCCCCAGGTCCGGATGGGATCTATCCCAGGTTACTGAGGGAAGCGAGAGAGGAAATAGCAGGGGCCTTAACAGATATCTTTGCAGCATCCTTAAACACGGGTGAGGTCCCGGAGGACTGGAGAATTGCTAATGTTGTCCCCTTGTTTAAGAAGGGTAGCAGGGATAATCCAGGTAATTATAGACCGGTGAGCCTGACGTCAGTGGTAGGGAAGCTGCTGGAGAAGATACTGAGGGATAGGATCTATTCCCATCTGGAAGAAAATGGGCTTATCAATGATAGGCAACATGGTTTTGTGCAGGGAAGGTCATGTCTTACCAACTTAATAGAATTCTTTGAGGAAGTGACAAAGTTGATTGATGAGGGAAGGGCTGTAGATGTCATATACATGGACTTCAGTAAGGCGTTTGATAAGGTTCCCCATGGTAGGCTTATGGAGAAAGTGAAGTCGCATGGGGTCCAGGGTGTACTAGCTAGATGGATAAAGAACTGGCTGGGCAACAGGAGATAGAGAGTAGTAGTGGAAGGGAGTTTCTCAAAATGGAGACGTGTAACCAGTGGTGTTCCACAGGGATCCATGCTGGGACCACTGTTGTTTGTGATATACATTAATGATTTGGAGGAAAGTATAGGTGGTCTGATTAGCAAGTTTGCAGACGACACTAAGATTGGTGGAGTAGCAGATAGTGAAGGGGACTGTCAGAGAATACAGCAGAATATAGATAGATTGGAGAGTTGGGCAGAGAAATGGCAGATGGAGTTCAATCAGGGTAAATGCGAGGTGATGCATTTTGGAAGATCCAATTCAAGAGTGAACTATACAGTAAATGGAAAAGTCCTAGGGAAAATTGATGTACAGAGAGATTTGGGTGTTCAGGTCCATTGTTCCCTGAAGGTGGCAACGCAGGTAAATAGAGTGGTCAAGAAGGCATACGGCATGCTTTCCTTCATCGGACGGGGTATTGAGTACAAGAGTTGGCAGGTCATGTTACAGTTGTATAGGACTTGGGTTCGGCCACATTTGGAATACTGCGTGCAGTTCTGGTCGCCACATTACCAAAAGGATGTGGATGCTTTGGAGAGGGTGCAGAGGAGGTTCACCAGGATGTTGCCTGGTATGGAGGGCGCTAGCTATGAAGAGAGGTTGAGTAGATTAGAATTATTTTCATTAGAAAGGCGGAGGTTGAGGGGGGACCTGATTGAGGTGTACAAAATCATGAGGTATAGACAGGGTGGATAGCAAGAAGCTTTTTCCCAGAGTGGGGAATTCAATTACAAGGGGACACGAGTTCAAAGTGAAAGGGGAAAAGTTTAGGGGGGATATGCGTGGAAAGTTCTTTACGCAGAGGGTGGTGGGTGCCTGGAACACGTTGCCAGTGGAGGTGGTAGATGCGGGCACGATAGCGTCTTTTAAGATGTATCTAGACAGATACATGAATGGGCAGGAAGCAAAGAGATACAGACCCTTAGAAAATAGGCGACAGGTTTAGATAGAGGATCTGGATCGGCGCAGGCTTGGAGGGCCGAAGGGCCTGTTCCTGTGCTGTAATTTTCTTTGTTCTTTGTTCACTCCCACACCCCACCCGGCCTGGCGCAGCACCCACTCCCACTCAGCACCCGGCCTGGCGCAGCACCCACTCCCACTCAGCACCCAGCCTGGCGCAGCACCCACTCCCACACCGCACCCGGCCTGGTGCAGCACCCACTCCCACTCAGCACCCGGCCTGGTGCAGCACCCACTCCCACTCAGCACCCGGCCTGGCGCAGCACCCACTCCCACTCAGCACCCGGCCTGGCGCAGCACCCACTCCCACACCGCACCCGGCCTGGCGCAGCACCCACTCCCGGCCTGGTGCAGCACCCACTCCCACACCGCACCCGGCCTGGCGCAGCACCCACTCCCACACCGCACCCGGCCTGGCGCAGCACCCACTCCCACACCGCACCCGGCCTGGCGCAGCACCCACACCCACACCGCACCCTGCCTGGCGCAGCACCCACTCCCACTCAGCACCCGGCCTGGCGCAGCACCCACTCCCACTCAGCACCCGGCCTGGCGCAGCACCCACTCCCACTCAGCACCCGGCCTGGCGCAGCACCCACTCCCACTCAGCACCCGGCCTGGCGCAGCACCCACTCCCACTCAGCACCCGGCCTGGCGCAGCACCCACTCCCACTCAGCACCCGGCCTGGCGCAGCACCCACTCCCACTCAGCACCCGGCCTGGCGCAGCACCCACTCCCACTCAGCACCCGGCCTGGCGCAGCACCCACTCCCACTCAGCACCCGGCCTGGCGCAGCACCTACTCCCACACCGCACCCGGCCTGGCGCAGCACCCACTCCCACTCAGCACCCGGCCTGGCGCAGCACCCACTCCTACTCAGCACCCGGCCTGGCGCAGCACCCACTCCCACTCAGCACCCGGCCTGGCGCAGCACCCACTCCCACTCAGCACCCGGCCTGGCGCAGCACCCACTCCCACTCAGCACCCGGCCTGGCGCAGCACCCACTCCCACTCAGCACCCGGCCTGGCGCAGCACCCACTCCCACACCGCTCCCGGCCTGGCGCAGCACCCACTCCCACACCGCTCCCGGCCTGGCGCAGCACCCACTCCCACACCGCTCCCGGCCTGGCGCAGCACCCACTCCCACTCAGCACCCGGCCTGGCGCAGCACCCACTCCCACTCAGCACCCGGCCTGGCGCAGCACCCACTCCTACTCAGCACCCGGCCTGGCGCAGCACCCACTCCCACTCAGCACCCGGCCTGGCGCAGCACCCACTCCCACTCAGCACCCGGCCTGGCGCAGCACCCACTCCCACTCAGCACCCGGCCTGGCGCAGCACCCACTCCCACTCAGCACCCGGCCTGGCGCAGCACCCACTCCCACACCGCTCCCGGCCTGGCGCAGCACCCACTCCCACACCGCTCCCGGCCTGGCGCAGCACCCACTCCCACACCGCTCCCGGCCTGGCGCAGCACCCACTCCCACTCAGCACCCGGCCTGGCGCAGCACCCACTCCCACTCAGCACCCGGCCTGGTGCAGCACCCACTCCCACACCCGGTCCTGTGCTGAACACCCGGTCCTGAGCGGCTGAAGGGCCTAACCGTGTGGATACCTTGTTGTCAATAACAGTACACTGTCCATTCGAGGTCAGGCGAAACGCACAGTGATTGCGGGAGATCATCAGAGGACAATTCCTGGCCAGGAGTCTGTGAGTGACCCCAAATCCTCGGCCCACCGTCACCTGTAAACACACAAATCACCAGCTGAATAACTGACACTGGAGACAGGAACAATCAAAGACAAATGTTCAGCACCATAATACCCTCTCCGAATCCAACTGGAACTCCGGGCAGACTTCAACTCTTCACACATCCAGTCAACAGGGAGGACAATCGGCCCATCATGACATGCTGACTCTCTGATAAATACGTTCCTATTTTCCCACTCCCCTGCTCTTTCCCTCATGGCCCTATAAATATATCCGTCTCAACTCGGAATCCAATTCCCTTTTGAAAGTTACTATTGAATCTGCTTCCACTGCCCTTTCAGGCAGTGCATTCCAGATCGTAACAACTCACTCTCACTGTGTACACAGACTTATTCCTCATGTCACCTCTGGTTCCTTCGCACAAGTGTCAGCTGTGGCTCAGTGGGGAGCACACTCAACCCCGAAATCACATTACGGGCTCAAGTCCACCTCAGAGACTGAGCACAAAGGTCAAGGTTGACAATCCTTGGTTGTGGCTGTTGGAGGTCAATCATCTGAGCTCCAGGACATCACTGCAGGAGTTCCTCAGGGTAGTGTCCTCGGCCCAACCATCTTCAGCTGCTTCATCAATGACCTTCCTTCAATCATAAGGTCAGAAGTGGGGATGTTCGCTGATGATTGCACAATGTTCAGCACCATTCACAACTCCTCAGATACTGAAGCAGTCCGTGTGGAAATGCAGCAAGACCTGGATAATATCCAGGCTTGAGCTGATAAGTGGCAAGTAACATTCGCGCCACACAAGTGCCAGGCAATGACCATCTCTAACAAGAGAGAATCTAACCATCTCCCCATGACACTCAACGGCATTACCATCACTGAATCCCCCACTATCAACATAATAATAAAAACAAAATACTGCAGATGCTGGAAATCTGAAATAAAAACAAGAAATGCTGGAAATACTCAGCAGGTCTGGCAGCATCTCAGTCATAGAGAGATACAGCACTGAAACAGGCTCTTCGGCCCATCAAGTCTGTGCCGACCAACAACCACCCATTTATACTAATCCTACATTAATCCCATATTCCTACCACATCCCCACCATTCTCCTACCACCTACCTGTACTAGGGGCAATTTACAATGGCCAATTTACCTATCAACCTGCAAGTCTTTGACTGTGGGAGGAAACCAGAGCACCGGGCAGAAACCCACGCAGACACAGGGAGAACTTGCAAACTCCACACAGGCAGTACCCAGAATAGAACCCGGGTCGCTGGACCTGTGAGGCTGCGATGCTAACCACTGCGTCTCCCTGTGGAGAAAGAAGCAGAGTTAACGTTTCAGGTCAGTGACCCTTCTTCAGAACTGGCAAATATTAGGAATGTCAAAGGTTTTAAGCAAGTAGAGCAGGGGTGGGGCAAAAGATAACCAAGGAGAAGGTGTAAATAGGACAAGGTCACAGGGAATAACTGACCAGGTTATGGAGCAAAAGCAAACAATATGTTAATGGTGTGTTGAAAGACAAAGCATTTGTACAGAGAGGGTGTTAACGGACTGAAAACTGAACAGCCACAAGTACAAACATGAAAAAAAGTGGGTAGGCAAAATGAACAAACGAAATAAAATAAACACACAAAAAAAGAAAAAATAACTAAAAATGAAAGTAAAATGGGGGGCCCGTCATGCTCTGAAATTATTGAACTCAATGTTCAGTCTGGTAGGCTGTAGTGTGCCTAATCAGTAAATGAGATGCTGTTCCTCGAGCTTGCGTTGATGTTCACTGGAACACTGCAGTAATCCCTGGACAGAGATGTGAGCATGAGAGCAGGGGGAGTGTTGAAATGGCAAGCAACCGGAAGCTCGGGGTCCTGCTTTCAGAGTGAGCGGAGGTGTTCCGCAAAGCGGTCACCCAGTCTGCGCTTGGTCTCCCCAATGTAGAGGAGACCACACTGTGAGCAGCGAATACAGTATACTACATTGAAAGAAGTACAAGTAAATTGCTGCTTCACCTGAAAGGAGTGTTTGGGGCCTGGGATAGTGAGGAGAGGGGAGGTAAATGGGCAGGTATTACACCTCCTGCGATTGCAGAGGAAGGTGCCCTGGGAAGGGGATGAGGTGGTGGGGGTAATGGAGGAGTGGACCAGGGTGTCGCGGAGGGAACGATCCCTTCGGAATGCTGACAGGGGAAGGGAGGGGAAGATGTGACTGGTAGTGGCATCACGCTGGAGGTGGTGGAAATGGCGGAGGATGATCCTTTGGATATGGAGGCTGATGGGATGAAAAGTGAGGACAAGGGGAACCCTGTCACGGTTCTGGGAGGGAGGGGAAGGGGTGAGGGTAGAGGTGCGGGGAATGGGTCGGACACGGTTGAGGGCCCTGTCAACCACAGTGGGGGGAAATCCTCGGTTGGGGAAAAAGGAGGTCATATCAGAAGCACCGTCATGGAAGAGACGGAGAAACTGGGAGAATGGAATGGAGTCCTTACAGGAGGTAGGGTGTGAAGAAGTGTAGTCGAGGTAGCTGTGGGAGTCAGTGGGCTTATAATGGATATTGGTAGACAACCTATCCCTAGAGATGGAGACAGAGAAGTCGAGGAAGGGAAGGGAAGTGTCAGAGATGGACCATGTAAAGGTGAGAGAAGGGTGGAAATTGGAAGCAAAGTTGATAAAGTTTTCCAGTTCGGGGAGGGAGCAGGAAACGGCACCGAAACAGTCATCAATGTACCGGAAAAAGAGTTGGGAGAGGGGGCCCGAGTAGGACTGGAACAAAGAATGTTCGACATATCCCACATTTTTTTTGTGTTTATTTTATTTTGTTTGTTCATTTTGCCGAGCACTGTTATTTTTCATGTTTGTACTTGTGGCTGTTCAGTTTTCAGTCCGTTAACACCCTCTCTGTACAAATGCTTTGTCTTTCAAAACACCATGAACATATTGTTTGCCTTTGCTCCATGACCTTCTGGTTGGTTACTCTCTGTGACCTTGTCCGATCTACACCTTCTCCTTTGTTATCTCTTGCCTCCACCCCCGCTTTACTTACTTAAAACCTTTCACATTTTTAATATTTGCCAGTTCTGAAGAAGGGTCAAAGACCTAAAACGTTAACTCTGCTTCTCTCTCCACAGATAGTGCCAGATCTGCTGAGTATTTCCAGCATTTCTTGTTTTACCCCACTATCAACATCCTAGGGGTTACCATTGACCAGAAACTGAACTGAAGTAGCCATATAAATATCATGGCTACAAGAGCAGGTCAGAATCTAGGAATCCTGCAGTGAGTAAATCACCTCCTGACTCCCCAAAGCCAGTCCACCATCTACAAGGCACAAGTCAGGAGTGTGATGGAATACTCTCCACTTGCCTGGATGGGTGCAGCTCCAACAACACTCAAGAAGCTCGACACCATCCAGGACAAAGCAGCCCGCTGGATTGACACCCCATCTACAAACATTCACTCCCTCCACCACCGACGCACAGTGGCAGCAGTGTGTACCATCTACAAGATGCACTGCAGCAATGCACCAAGGCTCCTTAGACAGCATCTTCCAAACCCGCGACCTCTACCGACTAGAAGGACAAGGGCAGCAAATACATGGGAACACCACCACCTGCAAGTTCCCCTCCAAGTCACACACCATCCTGACTTGGAACGATATCGCCGTTCTTTCACTGTCGCTGGGTCAAAATCCTGGAACTTTCTTCCTAACAGCACTGTGGGTATACCTACCCCACATGGACTGCAGTGGTTCAAGAAGGCAGCTCACCACCACATTCTCAAGGGCAATTAGGGATGGGCAATAATTTCTGGCCTGGCCAGTGACACCCACATCCAACTGTGGTACAGTACTGCTGAGGACAGACCTGTCACTGTTTAACAATGTGGTACAGTACTGGTGGAAGCAGGTCTGTCACTGTTTAACATTGGGGTACAGTACTGGTGGGTACAGGTCTGTAACTGTATAACACTGGGGTACAGAACTGGTGGGGACAGGTCTGTCACTGTATAACAGTGGGATACAGTACTGGTGGGGACAGGTCTGTCACTGTATAACACAGGGGTACAGTACAGGTGGGGTACAGGTCTGTCACTGTATAACACTGGGGTACAGTACTGGTGGGGACAGGTCTGTCACTGTATAACACTGGGGTACAGTACTGGTGAGTACAGGTCTGTCACTGTATAACACTGGGGTACAGTACTGGTGGGTACAGGTCTGTCACTGTATAACACTGGGGTACAGTACTGGTGGGTACAGGTCTGTCACTGTATAACACTGGGGTACAGTACTGGTGAGTACAGGTCTGTCACTGTATAATACTGGGGTACAGTACTGGTGAGTACAGGTCTGTCACTGTATAATACTGGGGTACAGTACTGGTGGGTACAGGTGTGTCACTGTATAACACTGGGGTACAGTACTGGTGAAAACAGGTCTGTCACTGTATAACACTAGGGTACAGTACTGGTGGGTACAGGTCTGTCACTGTATAACACTAGGGTACAGTACTGGTGAGTACAGGTCTGTCACTGTATAACACTGGGGTACAGTACTGAAGGGTACAGGTCTGTCACTGTATAACACTGGGGTACAGTACTGGTGAGGACAGGTTTGTCACTGTATAACACTGGGGTACAGTACTGGTGGGTACAGGTCTGTCACTGTATAACACTGGGGTACAGTACTGGTGAGTACAGGTCTGTCACTGTATAACACTGGGGTACAGTACTGGTGAGTACAGGTCTGTCACTGTATAACACTGGGGTACAGTACTGGTGGGGACAGGTTTGTCACTGTATAACACTGGGGTACAGTACTGGTGGGTACAGGTCTGTCACTGTATAACACTGGGGTACAGTACTGGTGAGTACAGGTCTGTCACTGTATAACACTGGGGTACAGTACTGGTGGGTACAGGTCTGTCACTGTATAACACTGGGGTACAGTACTAGTGGGTACAGGTCTGTCACTGTATAACACTGGGGTACAGTACTGGTGAGTACAGGTCTGTCACTGTAAAACACTGGGGTACAGTACTGGTGGGTACAGGTCTGTCACTGTATAACACTGGGGTACAGTACTGGTGGGTACAGGTCTGTCACTGTATAACACTGGGGTACAGTACTGGTGGGTACAGGTCTGTCACTGTATAACACTGGGGTACAGTACTGGTGAGTACAGGTCTGTCACTGTATAACACTGGGGTACAGTACTGGTGGGGACAGGTCTGTCACTGTATAACATTGGGGTGCAGTACTGGTGGGGTACAGGACTGTCACTGTATAACACTGGGGTACAGTACTGGTGGGGACAGGACTGTCACTGTATAACACTGGTGTACAGTACTGGTGAGTACAGGTCTGTCACTGTATAACACTGGGGTACAGTACTGGTGAGTACAGGTCTGTCACTGTATAACACTGGGGTACAGTACTGGTGGGGACAGGACTGTCACTGTATAACACTGGGGTACAGTACTGGTGAGTACAGGTCTGTCACAGTATAACACTGGGGTACAGTACTGGGGGGTACAGGTCTGTAACTGTATAACACTGGGGTACAGTACTGGTGTGGTACAGGTCTGTCACTGTATAACACTGGGGTACAGTACTGGTGGGGACAGGTCTGTCACTGTATAACACTGGGGTACAGTACTGGTGGGGTACAGGTCTGTCACTGTATAACACTGGGGTACAGTACTGGTGGGGACAGGTCTGTCACTGTATAACACTGGGGTACAGTACTGGTGGGTACAGGTCTGTCACTGTATAACACTGGGGTACAGTAATGGTGGGTACAGGTCTGTCACTGTATAACACTGGGGTACAGTACTGGTGGGTACAGGTCTGTCACTGTATAACACTGGGGTACAGTACTGGTGGGTACAGGTCTGTCACTGTATAACACTGGGGTACAGTACTGGTGGGGACAGGTCTGTCACTGTATAACACAGGGGTACAGTGCTGGTGGGGTACAGGTCTGTCACTGTATAACACTGGGGTACATTACTGGTGGGGACAGGTCTGTCACTGTATAACACTGGGGTACAGTACTGGTGAGTACAGGTCTGTCACTGTATAACACTGGGGTACAGCACTGGTGAGTACAGGTCTGTCACTGTATAACACTGGGGTACAGTACTGGTGAGTACAGGTCTGTCACTGTATAACACTGGGGTACAGTACTGGTGAGTACAGGTCTGTCACTGTATAGCACTGGGGTACAGTGCTGGTGGGTACAGGTCTGTCACTGTATAACACTGGGGTAAAGTACTGGTGAGTACAGGTCTGTCACTGTATAGCACTGGGGTACAGTACTGGTGGGTGCAGGTCTGTCACGGTATAACACTGGGGCACAGTACTGGTGAGTACAGGTCTGTCACTGTATAACACTGGGGTACAGTACTGGTGCGTACAGGTCTGTCACTGTATAACACTGGGGTACAGTACTGGTGGGTACAGGTCTGTCACTGTATAACACTGGGGTACAGTACTGGTGGGTACAGGACTGTCACTGTATAACACTGGGATACAGTACTGGTGTGGACAGGACTGTCACTGTATAACACTGGGGTACAGTACTGGTGGGGACAGGTCTGTCACTGTATAACACTGGGGTACAGTACTGGTGGGTACAGGTCTGTCACTGTATAACACTGGGGTACAGTACTGGTGGGTACAGGTCTGTAACTGTATAACACTGGGGTACAGAACTGGTGGGGACAGGTCTGTCACTGTATAACAGTGGGATACAGTACTGGTGGGGACAGGTCTGTCACTGTATAACACAGGGGTACAGTACAGGTGGGGTACAGATCTGTCACTGTATAACACTGGGGTACAGTACTGCTGGGGACAGGTCTGTCACTGTATAACACTGGGGTACAGTACTGGTGAGTACAGGTCTGTCACTGTATAACACTGGGGTACAGTACTGGTGAGTACAGGTCTGTCACTGTATAATACTGGGGTACAGTAATGGTGGGGACAGGTCTGTCACTGTATAACACTGGGGTACAGTACTGGTGAGTACAGGTCTGTCACTGTATAACACTAGGGTACAGTACTGGTGGGTACAGGTCTGTCACTGTATAACACTAGGGTACAGTACTGGTGAGTACAGGTCTGTCACTGTATAACACTGGGGTACAGTACTAAAGGGTACAGGTCTGTCACTGTATAACACTGGGGTACAGTACTGGTGAGTACAGGTCTGTCACTGTATAACACTGGGGGACAGTACTGGTGGGTACAGGTCTGTCACTGTATAACACTGGGGTACAGTACTGGTGAGTACAGGTCTGTCACTGTATAACACTGGGGTACAGTACTGGTGAGTACAGGTCTGTCACTGTATAGCACTGGGGTACAGTGCTGGTGGGTACAGGTCTGTCACTGTATAACACTGGGGTACAGTACTGGTGGGTACAGGTCTGTCACTGTATCACACTGGGGTACAGTACTGGTGAGTACAGGTCTTTCACTGTATAGCACTGGGGTACAGTACTGGTGGGTACATGTCTGTCACTGTATAACACTGGGGTACAGTACTGGTGAGTACAGGTCTGTCACTGTATAACACTGGGGTACAGTACTGGTGAGTACAGGTCTGTCACTGTATAACAGTGGGGTACAGTACTGGTGGGTACAGGTGTGTCACTGTATAACACTGGGGTACAGTACTGGTGAGTACAGGTCTGTCACTGTATAACACTGGGGTACAGTACTGGTGGGTACAGGTCTGTCACTGTATAACACTGGGGTACAGTACTGGTGGGTACAGGTCTGTCACTGTATAACACTGGGGTACAGTACTGGTGGGGACAGGTCTGTCACTGTATAACACTGGGGTACAGTACTGGTGGGTACAGGTCTGTCACTGTATAACACTGGGGTACAGTACTGGTGGGTACAGGTCTGTCACTGTATAACACTGGGGTACAGTACTGGTGAGTACAGGTCTGTCACTGTATAACACTGGGGTACAGTACTGGTGGGTACAGGTCTGTCACTGTATAACACTAGGGTACAGTACTGGTGAGTACAGGTCTGTCACTGTATATCACTAGGGTACAGTACTGGTGGGTACAGGTCTGTCACTGTATAACACTGGGGTACAGTACTGGTGGGTACAGGTCTGTCACTGTACAACACTGGGGTACAGTACTGGTGGGTACAGGTCTGTCACTGTATAACACTGGGGTACAGTACTGCTGGGTACAGGTCTGTCACTGTATAACACTGGGGTACAGTACTGGTGGGGACAGGTCTGTCACTGTATAACACTGGGGTACAGTACTGGTGGGTACAGGTCTGTCACTGTATAACACTGGGGTACAGTACTAGTGGGTACAGGTCTGTCACTGTAAAACACTGGGGTACAGTACTGGTGGGTACAGGTCTGTCACTGTATAACACTGGGGTACAGTACTGGTGGGTACAGGTCTGTCACTGTATAACACTGGGGTACAGTACTAGTGGGTACAGGTCTGTCACTGTAAAACACTGGGGTACAGTACTGGTGGGTACAGGTCTGTCACTGTATAACACTGGGGTACAGTACTGGTGGGGACAGGTCTGTCACTGTATAACACTGGGGTACAGTACTGGTGGGTACAGGTCTGTCACTGTATAACACTGGGGTACAGTACTGGTGGGTACAGGTCTGTCACTGTATAACACTGGGGTACAGTACTGGTGAGTACAGGTCTGTCACTGTATAACACTGGGGTACAGTACTGGTGGGGACAGGTCTGTCACTGTATAACATTGGGGTGCAGTACTGGTGGGGTACAGGACTGTCACTGTATAACACTGGGGTACAGTACTGGTGGGGACAGGACTGTCACTGTATAACACTGGTGTACAGTACTGGTGAGTACAGGTCTGTCACTGTATAACACTGGGGTACAGTACTGGTGAGTACAGGTCTGTCACTGTATAACACTGGGGTACAGTACTGGTGGGGACAGAACTGTCACTGTATAACACTGGGGTACAGTACTGGTGAGTACAGGTCTGTCACAGTATAACACTGGGGTACAGTACTGGGGGGTACAGGTCTGTAACTGTATAACACTGGGGTACAGTACTGGTGGGGTACAGGTCTGTCACTGTATAACACTGGGGTACAGTACTGGTGGGTACAGGTCTGTCACTGTATAACACTGGAGTACAGTACTGGTGGGGTACAGGTCTGTCACTGTATAACACTGGGGTACAGTACTGGTGGGGACAGGTCTGTCACTGTATAACACTGGGGTACAGTACTGGTGGGTACAGGTCTGTCACTGTATAACACTGGGGTACAGTACTGGTGGGTACAGGTCTGTCACTGTATAACACTGGGGTACAGTACTGGTGGGGACAGGTCTGTCACTGTATAACACAGGGGTACAGTGCTGGTGGGGTACAGGTCTGTCACTGTATAATACTGGGGTACAGTAATGGTGGGTACAGGTCTGTCACTGTATAACACTGGGGTACAGTACTGGTGGGTACAGGTCTGTCACTGTATAACACTGGGGTACAGTACTGGTGGGTACAGGTCTGTCACTGTATAACACTGGGGTACAGTACTGGGGGGGACAGGTCTGTCACTGTATAACACAGGGGTACAGTGCTGGTGGGGTACAGGTCTGTCACTGTATAATACTGGGGTACATTACTGGTGGGGACAGGTCTGTCACTGTATAACACTGGGGTACAGTACTGGTGAGTACAGGTCTGTCACTGTATAACACTGGGGTACAGCACTGGTGAGTACAGGTCTGTCACTGTATAACACTGGGGTACAGTACTGGTGAGTACAGGTCGGTCACTGTATAACACTGGGGTACAGTACTGGTGAGTACAGGTCTGTCACTGTATAGCACTGGGGTACAGTGCTGGTGGGTACAGGTCTGTCACTGTATAACACTGGGGTAAAGTACTGGTGAGTACAGGTCTGTCACTGTATAGCACTGGGGTACAGTACTGGTGGGTACAGGTCTGTCACGGTATAACACTGGGGCACAGTACTGGTGAGTACAGGTCTGTCACTGTATAACACTGGGGTACAGTACTGGTGCGTACAGGTCTGACACTGTATAACACTGGGGTACAGTACTGGTGGGTACAGGTCTGTCACTGTATAACACTGGGGTACAGTACTGGTGTGGACAGGACTGTCACTGTATAACACTGGGGTACAGTACTGGTGGGGACAGGTCTGTCACTGTATAACACTGGGGTACAGTACTGGTGGGTGCAGGTCTGTCACTGTATAACACTGGGGTACAGTACTGGTGGGTACAGGTCTGTCACTGTAAAACACTGGGGAACAGTACTGGTGGGTACAGGTCTGTCACTGTATAACACTGGGGTACAGTACTGGTGGGTACAGGACTGTCACTGTATAACACTGGGATACAGTACTGGTGTGGACAGGACTGTCACTGTATAACACTGGTGTACAGTACTGGTGAGTACAGGTCTGTCACTGTATAACACTGGGGTACAGTACTGGTGAGTACAGGTCTGTCACTGTATAACACTGGGGTACAGTACTGGTGGGGACAGGACTGTCACTGTATAACACTGGGGTACAGTACTGGTGAGTACAGGTCTGTCACAGTATAACACTGGGGTACAGTACTGGGGGGTACAGGTCTGTAACTGTATAACACTGGGGTACAGTACTGGTGGGGTACAGGTCTGTCACTGTATAACACTGGGGTACAGTACTGGTGGGGACAGGTCTGTCACTGTATAACACTGGGGTACAGTACTGGTGGGGTACAGGTCTGTCACTGTATAACACTGGGGTACAGTACTGGTGGGGACAGGTCTGTCACTGTATAACACTGGGGTACAGTACTGGTGGGTACAGGTCTGTCACTGTATAACACTGGGGTACAGTACAGGTGAGTACAGGTCTGTCACTGTATAACACTGGGGTACAGTGCTGGTGGGTACAGGTCTGTCACTGTATAACACTGGGGTACAGTACTGGTGGGTACAGGTCTGTCACTGTATAACACTGGGGTACAGTACTGGTGGGTAGAGGTCTGTCACTGTATAACACTGGGGTACAGTACTGGTGGGTACAGGTCTGTCACTGTATAACACTGGGGTACAGTACTGGTGGGTACAGGTCTGTCACTGTATAACACTGGGGTACAGTACTGGTGAGTACAGGTCTGTCACAGTATAACACTGGGGTACAGTACTGGGGGGTACAGGTGTGTAACTGTATAACACTGGGGTACAGTACTGGTGGGGTACAGGTCTGTCACTGTATAACACTGGGGTGCAGTACTGGTGGGGACAGGTCTGTCACTGTATAACACTGGGGTACAGTAATGGTGGGTACAGGTCTGTCACTGTATAACACTGGGGTACAGTACTGGTGGGGACAGGTCTGTCACTGTATAACACTGGGGTACAGTACTGGTGAGTACAGGTCTGTCACTGTATAACACTGGGGTACAGTACTGGTGGGTGCAGGTCTGTCACTGTATCACACTGGGGTACAGTACTGGTGGGTACAGGTCTGTCACTGTAAAACACTGGGGAACAGTACTGGTGGGTACAGGTCTGTCACTGTATAACACTGGGGTACAGTACTGGTGGGTACAGGACTGTCACTGTATAACACTGGGATACAGTACTGGTGTGGACAGGACTGTCACTGTATAACACTGGTGTACAGTACTGGTGAGTACAGGTCTGTCACTGTATAACACTGGGGCACAGTACTGGTGAGTACAGGTCTGTCACTGTATAACACTGGGGTACAGTACTGGTGGGGACAGGACTGTCACTGTATAACACTGGGGTACAGTACTGGTGAGTACAGGTCTGTCACAGTATAACACTGGGGTACAGTACTGGGGGGTACAGGTCTGTAACTGTATAACACTGGGGTACAGTACTGGTGGGGTACAGGTCTGTCACTGTATAACACTGGGGTACAGTACTGGTGGGGACAGGTCTGTCACTGTATAACACTGGGGTACAGTACTGGTGGGGTACAGGTCTGTCACTGTATAACACTGGGGTACAGTACTGGTGGGGACAGGTCTGTCACTGTATAACACTGGGGTACAGTACTGGTGGGTACAGGTCTGTCACTGTATAACACTGGGGTACAGTACAGGTGAGTACAGGTCTGTCACTGTATAACACTGGGGTACAGTGCTGGTGGGTACAGGTCTGTCACTGTATAACACTGGGGTACAGTACTGGTGGGTACAGGTCTGTCACTGTATAACACTGGGGTACAGTACTGGTGGGTAGAGGTCTGTCACTGTATAACACTGGGGTACAGTACTGGTGGGTACAGGTCTGTCACTGTATAACACTGGGGTACAGTACTGGTGGGTACAGGTCTGTCACTGTATAACACTGGGGTACAGTACTGGTGAGTACAGGTCTGTCACAGTATAACACTGGGGTACAGTACTGGGGGGTACAGGTGTGTAACTGTATAACACTGGGGTACAGTACTGGTGGGGTACAGGTCTGTCACTGTATAACACTGGGGTACAGTACTGGTGGGGACAGGTCTGTCACTGTATAACACTGGGGTACAGTAATGGTGGGTACAGGTCTGTCACTGTATAACACTGGGGTACAGTACTGGTGGGGACAGGTCTGTCACTGTATAACACTGGGGTACAGTACTGGTGAGTACAGGTCTGTCACTGTATAACACTGGGGTACAGTACTGGTGGGTGCAGGTCTGTCACTGTATAACACTGGGGTACAGTACTGGTGGGTACAGGTCTGTCACTGTAAAACACTGGGGAACAGTACTGGTGGGTACAGGTCTGTCACTGTATAACACTGGGGTACAGTACTGGTGGGTACAGGACTGTCACTGTATAACACTGGGATACAGTACTGGTGTGGACAGGACTGTCACTGTATAACACTGGTGTACAGTACTGGTGAGTACAGGTCTGTCACTGTATAACACTGGGGTACAGTACTGGTGAGTACAGGTCTGTCACTGTATAACACTGGGGTACAGTACTGGTGGGGACAGGACTGTCACTGTATAACACTGCGGTACAGTACTGGTGAGTACAGGTCTGTCACAGTATAACACTGGGGTACAGTACTGGGGGGTACAGGTCTGTAACTGTATAACACTGGGGTACAGTACTGGTGGGGTACAGGTCTGTCACTGTATAACACTGGGGTACAGTACTGGTGGGGACAGGTCTGTCACTGTATAACACTGGGGTACAGTACTGGTGGGGTACAGGTCTGTCACTGTATAACACTGGGGTACAGTACTGGTGGGGACAGGTCTGTCACTGTATAACACTGGGGTACAGTACTGGTGGGTACAGGTCTGTCACTGTATAACACTGGGGTACAGTAATGGTGGGTACAGGTCTGTCACTGTATAACACTGGGGTACAGTACTGGTGGGTACAGGTCTGTCACTGTATAACACTGGGGTACAGTACTGGTGGGTACAGGTCTGTCACTGTATAACACTGGGGTACAGTACTGGTGGGGACAGGTCTGTCACTGTATAACACAGGGGTACAGTGCTGGTGGGGTACAGGTCTGTCACTGTATAACACTGGGGTACATTACTGGTGGGGACAGGTCTGTCACTGTATAACACTGGGGTACAGTACTGGTGAGTACAGGTCTGTCACTATATAACACTGGGGGACAGCACTGGTGAGTACAGGTCTGTCACTGTATAACACTGGGGTACAGTACTGGTGAGTACAGGTCTGTCACTGTATAACACTGGGGTACAGTACTGGTGAGTACAGGTCTGTCACTGTATAACACTGGGGTACAGTACTGGTGAGTACAGGTCTGTCACTGTATAGCACTGGGGTACAGTGCTGGTGGGTACAGGTCTGTCACTGTATAACACTGGGGTAAAGTACTGGTGAGTACAGGTCTGTCACTGTATAACACTGGGATACAGTACTGGTGTGGACAGGACTGTCACTGTCTAACACTGGGGTACAGTACTGGTGGGGACAGGTCTGTCACTGCATAACACTGGGGTACAGTACTGGTGGGTACAGGTCTGTCACTGTATAACACTGGGGTACAGTACTGGTGGGTACAGGTCTGTCACTGTATAACACTGGGGTACAGTACAGGTGAGTACAGGTCTGTCACTGTATAACACTGGGGTACAGAACAGGTGAGTACAGGTCTGTCACTGTATAACACTGGGGTACAGTGCTGGTGGGTACAGGTCTGTCACTGTATAACACTGGGGTACAGTACTGGTGGGTACAGGTCTGTCACTGTATAACACTGGGGTACAGTACTGGTGGGTACAGGTCTGTCACTGTATAACACTGGGGTACAGTCCTGGCGGGTACAGGTCTGTCACTGTATAACACTGGGGTACAGTACTGGTGGGTACAGGTCTGTCACTGTATAACACTGGGGTACAGTACTGGTGGGTACAGGTCTGTCACTGTATAACACTGGGGTACAGTACAGGTGAGTACAGGTCTGTCACTGTATAACACTGGGGTACAGTACAGGTGAGTACAGGTCTGTCACTGTATAACACTGGGGTACAGTGCTGGTGGGTACAGGTCTGTCACTGTATAACACTGGGGTACAGTACTGGTGGGTACAGGTCTGTCACTGTATAACACTGGGGTACAGTACTGGTGGGTACAGGTCTGTCACTGTATAACACTGGGGTACAGTACTGGTGGGTACAGGTCTGTCACTGTATAACACTGGGGTACAGTACTGGTGGGTACAGGTCTGTCACTGTATAACACTGGGGTACAGTACTGGTGGGGACAGGTCTGTCACTGTATAACACTGGGGTACAGTACTGGTGGGTACAGGTCTGTCACTGTTTAACACTGGGGTACAGTACTGGTGGGTACAGGTCTGTCACTGTATAACACTGGGGTACAGTACAGGTGAGTACAGGTCTGTCACTGTATAACACTGGGGTACAGTACAGGTGAGTACAGGTCTGTCACTGTATAACACTGGGGTACAGTGCTGGTGGGTACAGGTCTGTCACTGTATAACACTGGGGTACAGTACTGGTGGGTACAGGTCTGTCACTGTATAACACTGGGGTACAGTACTGGTGGGTAGAGGTCTGTCACTGTATAACACTGGGGTACAGTACTGGTGGGTACAGGTCTGTCACTGTATAACACTGGGGTACAGTACTGGTGGGTACAGGTCTGTCACTGTATAACACTGGGGTACAGTACTGGTGGGTACAGGTCTGTCACAGGATAACACTGGGGTACAGTACTGGGGGGTACAGGTGTGTAACTGTATAACACTGGGGTACAGTACTGGTGGGGTACAGGTCTGTCACTGTATAACACTGGGGTACAGTACTGGTGGGGGCAGGTCTGTCACTGTATAACACTGGGGTACAGTAATGGTGGGTACAGGTCTGTCACTGTATAACACTGGGGTACAGTACTGGTGGGGACAGGTCTGTCACTGTATAACACTGGGGTACAGTACTGGTGGGTACAGGTCTGTCACTGTATAACACTGGGGTACAGTACTGGTGGGGACAGGTCTGTCACTGTATAACACAGGGGTACAGTGCTGGTGGGGTACAGGTCTGTCACTGTATAACACTGGGGTACATTACTGGTGGGGACAGGTCTGTCACTGTATAACACTGGGGTACAGTACTGGTGAGTACAGGTCTGTCACTGTATAACACTGGGGTACAGTACTGGTGAGTACAGGTCGGTCACTGTATAACACTGGGGTACAGTACTGGTGAGTACAGGTCTGTCACTGTATAACACTGGGGTACAGTACTGGTGAGTACAGGTCTGTCACTGTATAGCACTGGGGTACAGTGCTGGTGGGTACAGGTCTGTCACTGTATAACACTGGGGTAAAGTACTGGTGAGTACAGGTCTGTCACTGTATAACACTGGGATACAGTACTGGTGTGGACAGGACTGTCACTGTATAACACTGGGGTACAGTACTGGTGGGGACAGGTCTGTCACTGTATAACACTGGGGTACAGTACTGGTGGGTACAGGTCTGTCACTGTATAACACTGGGGTACAGTACTGGTGGGTACAGGTCTGTCACTGTATAACACTGGGGTACAGTACAGGTGAGTACAGGTCTGTCACTGTATAACACTGGGGTACAGTACAGGTGAGTACAGGTCTGTCACTGTATAACACTGGGGTACAGTGCTGGTGGGTACAGGTCTGTCACTGTATAACACTGGGGTACAGTACTGGTGGGTACAGGTCTGTCACTGTATAACACTGGGGTACAGTACTGGTGGGTACAGGTCTGTCACTGTATAACACTGGGGTAGAGTCCTGGTGGGTACAGGTCTGTCACTGTATAACACTGGGGTACAGTACTGGTGGGTACAGGTCTGTCACTGTATAACACTGGGGTACAGTACTGGTGGGTACAGGTCTGTCACTGTATAACACTGGGGTACAGTACAGGTGAGTACAGGTCTGTCACTGTATAACACTGGGGTACAGTACAGGTGAGTACAGGTCTGTCACTGTATAACACTGGGGTACAGTGCTGGTGGGTACAAGTCTGTCACTGTATAACACTGGGGTACAGTACTGGTGGGTACAGGTCTGTCACTGTATAACACTGGGGTACAGTAATGGTGGGTACAGGTCTGTCACTGTATAACACTGGGGTACAGTACTGGTGGGTACAGGTCTGTCACTGTATAACACTGGGGTACAGTACTGGTGGGTACAGGTCTGTCACTGTATAACACTGGGGTACAGTACTGGTGGGTACAGGTCTGTCACTGTATAACACTGGGGTACAGTCCTGGCGGGTACAGGTCTGTCACTGTATAACACTGGGGTACAGTACTGGTGGGTACAGGTCTGTCACTGTATAACACTGGGGTACAGTACTGGTGGGTACAGGTCTGTCACTGTATAACACTGGGGTACAGTACAGGTGAGTACAGGTCTGTCACTGTATAACACTGGGGTACAGTACAGGTGAGTACAGGTCTGTCACTGTATAACACTGGGGTACAGTGCTGGTGGGTACAGGTCTGTCACTGTATAACACTGGGGTACAGTACTGGTGGGTACAGGTCTGTCACTGTATAACACTGGGGTACAGTACTGGTGGGTACAGGTCTGTCACTGTATAACACTGGGGTACAGTACTGGTGGGTACAGGTCTGTCACTGTATAACACTGGGGTACAGTACTGGTGGGTACAGGTCTGTCACTGTATAACACTGGGGTACAGTACTGGTGGGGACAGGTCTGTCACTGTATAACACTGGGGTACAGTACTGGTGGGTACAGGTCTGTCACTGTTTAACACTGGGGTACAGTACTGGTGGGTACAGGTCTGTCACTGTATAACACTGGGGTACAGTACAGGTGAGTACAGGTCTGTCACTGTATAACACTGGGGTACAGTACAGGTGAGTACAGGTCTGTCACTGTATAACACTGGGGTACAGTGCTGGTGGGTACAGGTCTGTCACTGTATAACACTGGGGTACAGTACTGGTGGGTACAGGTCTGTCACTGTATAACACTGGGGTACAGTACTGGTGGGTAGAGGTCTGTCACTGTATAACACTGGGGTACAGTACTGGTGGGTACAGGTCTGTCACTGTATAACACTGGGGTACAGTACTGGTGGGTACAGGTCTGTCACTGTATAACACTGGGGTACAGTACTGGTGGGTACAGGTCTGTCACAGGATAACACTGGGGTACAGTACTGGGGGGTACAGGTGTGTAACTGTATAACACTGGGGTACAGTACTGGTGGGGTACAGGTCTGTCACTGTATAACACTGGGGTACAGTACTGGTGGGGGCAGGTCTGTCACTGTATAACACTGGGGTACAGTAATGGTGGGTACAGGTCTGTCACTGTATAACACTGGGGTACAGTACTGGTGGGGACAGGTCTGTCACTGTATAACACTGGGGTACAGTACTGGTGGGTACAGGTCTGTCACTGTATAACACTGGGGTACAGTACTGGTGGGGACAGGTCTGTCACTGTATAACACAGGGGTACAGTGCTGGTGGGGTACAGGTCTGTCACTGTATAACACTGGGGTACATTACTGGTGGGGACAGGTCTGTCACTGTATAACACTGGGGTACAGTACTGGTGAGTACAGGTCTGTCACTGTATAACACTGGGGTACAGTACTGGTGAGTACAGGTCGGTCACTGTATAACACTGGGGTACAGTACTGGTGAGTACAGGTCTGTCACTGTATAACACTGGGGTACAGTACTGGTGAGTACAGGTCTGTCACTGTATAGCACTGGGGTACAGTGCTGGTGGGTACAGGTCTGTCACTGTATAACACTGGGGTAAAGTACTGGTGAGTACAGGTCTGTCACTGTATAACACTGGGATACAGTACTGGTGTGGACAGGACTGTCACTGTATAACACTGGGGTACAGTACTGGTGGGGACAGGTCTGTCACTGTATAACACTGGGGTACAGTACTGGTGGGTACAGGTCTGTCACTGTATAACACTGGGGTACAGTACTGGTGGGTACAGGTCTGTCACTGTATAACACTGGGGTACAGTACAGGTGAGTACAGGTCTGTCACTGTATAACACTGGGGTACAGTACAGGTGAGTACAGGTCTGTCACTGTATAACACTGGGGTACAGTGCTGGTGGGTACAGGTCTGTCACTGTATAACACTGGGGTACAGTACTGGTGGGTACAGGTCTGTCACTGTATAACACTGGGGTACAGTACTGGTGGGTACAGGTCTGTCACTGTATAACACTGGGGTAGAGTCCTGGTGGGTACAGGTCTGTCACTGTATAACACTGGGGTACAGTACTGGTGGGTACAGGTCTGTCACTGTATAACACTGGGGTACAGTACTGGTGGGTACAGGTCTGTCACTGTATAACACTGGGGTACAGTACAGGTGAGTACAGGTCTGTCACTGTATAACACTGGGGTACAGTACAGGTGAGTACAGGTCTGTCACTGTATAACACTGGGGTACAGTGCTGGTGGGTACAAGTCTGTCACTGTATAACACTGGGGTACAGTACTGGTGGGTACAGGTCTGTCACTGTATAACACTGGGGTACAGTAATGGTGGGTACAGGTCTGTCACTGTATAACACTGGGGTACAGTACTGGTGGGTACAGGTCTGTCACTGTATAACACTGGGGTACAGTACTGGTGGGTACAGGTCTGTCACTGTATAACACTGGGGTAAAGTACTGGTGAGTACAGGTCTGTCACTGTATAACACTGGGATACAGTACTGGTGTGGACAGGACTGTCACTGTCTAACACTGGGGTACAGTACAGGTGAGTACAGGTCTGTCACTGTATAACACTGGGGTACAGTACAGGTGAGTACAGGTCTGTCACTGTATAACACTGGGGTACAGTGCTGGTGGGTACAGGTCTGTCACTGTATAACACTGGGGTACAGTACTGGTGGGTACAGGTCTGTCACTGTATAACACTGGGGTACAGTACTGGTGGGTAGAGGTCTGTCACTGTATAACACTGGGGTACAGTACTGGTGGGTACAGGTCTGTCACTGTATAACACTGGGATACAGTACTGGTGGGTACAGGTCTGTCACTGTATTACACTGGGGTACAGTACTGGTGAGTACAGGTCTGTCACAGTATAACACTGGGGTACAGTACTGGGGGGTACAGGTGTGTAACTGTATAACACTGGGGTACAGTACTGGTGGGGTACAGGTCTGTCACTGTATAACACTGGGGTACAGTACTGGTGGGGACAGGTCTGTCACTGTATAACACTGGGGTACAGTAATGGTGGGTACAGGTCTGTCACTGTATAACACTGGGGTACAGTACTGGTGGGGACAGGTCTGTCACTGTATAACACTGGGGTACAGTACTGGTGAGTACAGGTCTGTCACTGTATAACACTGGGGTACAGTACTGGTGGGTGCAGGTCTGTCACTGTATAACACTGGGGTACAGTACTGGTGGGTACAGGTCTGTCACTGTAAAACACTGGGGAACAGTACTGGTGGGTACAGGTCTGTCACTGTATAACACTGGGGTACAGTACTGGTGGGTACAGGACTGTCACTGTATAACACTGGGATACAGTACTGGTGTGGACAGGACTGTCACTGTATAACACTGGTGTACAGTACTGGTGAGTACAGGTCTGTCACTGTATAACACTGGGGTACAGTACTGGTGAGTACAGGTTGGTCACTGTATAACACTGGGGTACAGTACTGGTGGGGACAGGACTGTCACTGTATAACACTGGGGTACAGTACTGGTGAGTACAGGTCTGTCACAGTATAACACTGGGGTACAGTACTGGGGGGTACAGGTCTGTAACTGTATAACACTGGGGTACAGTACTGGTGGGGTACAGGTCTGTCACTGTATAACACTGGGGTACAGTACTGGTGGGGACAGGTCTGTCACTGTATAACACTGGGGTACAGTACTGGTGGGGTACAGGTCTGTCACTGTATAACACTGGGGTACAGTACTGGTGGGGACAGGTCTGTCACTGTATAACACTGGGGTACAGTACTGGTGGGTACAGGTCTGTCACTGTATAACACTGGGGTACAGTACTGGTGGGTACAGGTCTGTCACTGTATAACACTGGGGTACAGTACTGGTGGGGACAGGTCTGTCACTGTATAACACAGGGGTACAGTGCTGGTGGGGTACAGGTCTGTCACTGTATAACACTGGGGTACATTACTGGTGGGGACAGGTCTATCACTGTATAACACTGGGGTACAGTACTGGTGAGTACAGGTCTGTCACTATATAACACTGGGGTACAGCACTGGTGAGTACAGGTCTGTCACTGTATAACACTGGGGTACAGTACTGGTGAGTACAGGTCTGTCACTGTATAACACTGGGGTACAGTACTGGTGAGTACAGGTCTGTCACTGTATAACACTGGGGTACAGTACTGGTGAGTACAGGTCTGTCACTGTATAGCACTGGGGTACAGTGCTGGTGGGTACAGGTCTGTCACTGTATAACACTGGGGTAAAGTACTGGTGAGTACAGGTCTGTCACTGTATAACACTGGGATACAGTACTGATGTGGACAGGACTGTCACTGTCTAACACTGGGGTACAGTACTGGTGGGGACAGGTCTGTCACTGTATAACACTGGGGTACAGTACTGGTGGGTACAGGTCTGTCACTGTATAACACTGGGGTACAGTACTGGTGGGTACAGGTCTGTCACTGTATAACACTGGGGTACAGTACAGGTGAGTACAGGTCTGTCACTGTATAACACTGGGGTACAGTACAGGTGAGTACAGGTCTGTCACTGTATAACACTGGGGTACAGTGCTGGTGGGTACAGGTCTGTCACTGTATAACACTGGGGTACAGTACTGGTGGGTACAGGTCTGTCACTGTATAACACTGGGGTACAGTACTGGTGGGTACAGGTCTGTCACTGTATAACACTGGGGTACAGTCCTGGTGGGTACAGGTCTGTCACTGTATAACACTGGGGTACAGTACTGGTGGGTACAGGTCTGTCACTGTATAACACTGGGGTACAGTACTGGTGGGTACAGGTCTGTCACTGTATAACACTGGGGTACAGTACTGGTGGGTACAGGTCTGTCACTGTATAACACTGGGGTACAGTACAGGTGAGTACAGGTCTGTCACTGTATAACACTGGGGTACAGTACAGGTGAGTACAGGTCTGTCACTGTATAACACTGGGGTACAGTGCTGGTGGGTACAGGTCTGTCACTGTATAACACTGGGGTACAGTACTGGTGGGTACAGGTCTGTCACTGTATAACACTGGGGTACAGTACTGGTGGGTACAGGTCTGTCACTGTATAACACTGGGGTACAGTACTGGTGGGTACAGGTCTGTCACTGTATAACACTGGGGTACAGTACTGGTGGGTACAGGTCTGTCACTGTATAACACTGGGGTACAGTACTGGTGGGGACAGGTCTGTCACTGTATAACACTGGGGTACAGTACTGGTGGGTACAGGTCTGTCACTGTTTAACACTGGGGTACAGTACTGGTGGGTACAGGTCTGTCACTGTATAACACTGGGGTACAGTACAGGTGAGTACAGGTCTGTCACTGTATAACACTGGGGTGCAGTACAGGTGAGTACAGGTCTGTCACTGTATAACACTGGGGTACAGTGCTGGTGGGTACAGGTCTGTCACTGTATAACACTGGGGTACAGTACTGGTGGGTACAGGTCTGTCACTGTATAACACTGGGGTACAGTACTGGTGGGTAGAGGTCTGTCACTGTATAACACTGGGGTACAGTACTGGTGGGTACAGGTCTGTCACTGTATAACACTGGGGTACAGTACTGGTGGGTACAGGTCTGTCACTGTATAACACTGGGGTACAGTACTGGTGGGTACAGGTCTGTCACAGTATAACACTGGGGTACAGTACTGGGGGGTACAGGTGTGTAACTGTATAACACTGGGGTACAGTACTGGTGGGGTACAGGTCTGTCACTGTATAACACTGGGGTACAGTACTGGTGGGGACAGGTCTGTCACTGTATAACACTGGGGTACAGTAATGGTGGGGACAGGTCTGTCACTGTATAACACTGGGGTACAGTACTGGTGGGGACAGGTCTGTCACTGTATAACACTGGGGTACAGTACTGGTGGGTACAGGTCTGTCACTGTATAACACTGGGGTACAGTACTGGTGGGGACAGGTCTGTCACTGTATAACACAGGGGTACAGTGCTGGTGGGGTACAGGTCTGTCACTGTATAACACTGGGGTACATTACTGGTGGGGACAGGTCTGTCACTGTATAACACTGGGGTACAGTACTGGTGAGTACAGGTCTGTCACTGTATAACACTGGGGTACAGCACTGGTGAGTACAGGTCTGTCACTGTATAACACTGGGGTACAGTACTGGTGAGTACAGGTCTGTCACTGTATAACACTGGGGTACAGTACTGGTGAGTACAGGTCTGTCACTGTATAGCACTGGGGTACAGTGCTGGTGGGTACAGGTCTGTCACTGTATAACACTGGGGTAAAGTACTGGTGAGTACAGGTCTGTCACTGTATAACACTGGGATACAGTACTGGTGTGGACAGGACTGTCACTGTATAACACTGGGGTACAGTACTGGTGGGTACAGGTCTGTCACTGTATAACACTGGGGTACAGTACTGGTGGGTACAGGTCTGTCACTGTATAACACTGGGGTACAGTACTGGTGGGTACAGGTCTGTCACTGTATAACACTGGGGTACAGTACAGGTGAGTACAGGTCTGTCACTGTATAACACTGGGGTACAGTACAGGTGAGTACAGGTCTGTCACTGTATAACACTGGGGTACAGTGCTGGTGGGTACAGGTCTGTCACTGTATAACACTGGGGTACAGTACTGGTGGGTACAGGTCTGTCACTGTATAACACTGGGGTACAGTACTGGTGGGTACAGGTCTGTCACTGTATAACACTGGGGTACAGTCCTGGTGGGTACAGGTCTGTCACTGTATAACACTGGGGTACAGTACTGGTGGGTACAGGTCTGTCACTGTATAACACTGGGGTACAGTACTGGTGGGTACAGGTCTGTCACTGTATAACACTGGGGTACAGTACTGGTGGGTACAGGTCTGTCACTGTATAACACTGGGGTACAGTACAGGTGAGTACAGGTCTGTCACTGTATAACACTGGGGTACAGTACAGGTGAGTACAGGTCTGTCACTGTATAACACTGGGGTACAGTGCTGGTGGGTACAGGTCTGTCACTGTATAACACTGGGGTACAGTACTGGTGGGTACAGGTCTGTCACTGTATAACACTGGGGTACAGTACTGGTGGGTACAGGTCTGTCACTGTATAACACTGGGGTACAGTACTGGTGGGTACAGGTCTGTCACTGTATAACACTGGGGTACAGTACTGGTGGGTACAGGTCTGTCACTGTATAACACTGGGGTACAGTACTGGTGGGGACAGGTCTGTCACTGTATAACACTGGGGTACAGTACTGGTGGGTACAGGTCTGTCACTGTTTAACACTGGGGTACAGTACTGGTGGGTACAGGTCTGTCACTGTATAACACTGGGGTACAGTACAGGTGAGTACAGGTCTGTCACTGTATAACACTGGGGTGCAGTACAGGTGAGTACAGGTCTGTCACTGTATAACACTGGGGTACAGTGCTGGTGGGTACAGGTCTGTCACTGTATAACACTGGGGTACAGTACTGGTGGGTACAGGTCTGTCACTGTATAACACTGGGGTACAGTACTGGTGGGTAGAGGTCTGTCACTGTATAACACTGGGGTACAGTACTGGTGGGTACAGGTCTGTCACTGTATAACACTGGGGTACAGTACTGGTGGGTACAGGTCTGTCACTGTATAACACTGGGGTACAGTACTGGTGGGTACAGGTCTGTCACAGTATAACACTGGGGTACAGTACTGGGGGGTACAGGTGTGTAACTGTATAACACTGGGGTACAGTACTGGTGGGGTACAGGTCTGTCACTGTATAACACTGGGGTACAGTACTGGTGGGGACAGGTCTGTCACTGTATAACACTGGGGTACAGTAATGGTGGGGACAGGTCTGTCACTGTATAACACTGGGGTACAGTACTGGTGGGGACAGGTCTGTCACTGTATAACACTGGGGTACAGTACTGGTGGGTACAGGTCTGTCACTGTATAACACTGGGGTACAGTACTGGTGGGGACAGGTCTGTCACTGTATAACACAGGGGTACAGTGCTGGTGGGGTACAGGTCTGTCACTGTATAACACTGGGGTACATTACTGGTGGGGACAGGTCTGTCACTGTATAACACTGGGGTACAGTACTGGTGAGTACAGGTCTGTCACTGTATAACACTGGGGTACAGCACTGGTGAGTACAGGTCTGTCACTGTATAACACTGGGGTACAGTACTGGTGAGTACAGGTCTGTCACTGTATAACACTGGGGTACAGTACTGGTGAGTACAGGTCTGTCACTGTATAGCACTGGGGTACAGTGCTGGTGGGTACAGGTCTGTCACTGTATAACACTGGGGTAAAGTACTGGTGAGTACAGGTCTGTCACTGTATAACACTGGGATACAGTACTGGTGTGGACAGGACTGTCACTGTATAACACTGGGGTACAGTACTGGTGGGTACAGGTCTGTCACTGTATAACACTGGGGTACAGTACTGGTGGGTACAGGTCTGTCACTGTATAACACTGGGGTACAGTACAGGTGAGTACAGGTCTGTCACTGTATAACACTGGGGTACAGTACAGGTGAGTACAGGTCTGTCACTGTATAACACTGGGGTACAGTGCTGGTGGGTACAGGTCTGTCACTGTATAACACTGGGGTACAGTACTGGTGGGTACAGGTCTGTCACTGTATAACACTGGGGTACAGTACTGGTGGGTACAGGTCTGTCACTGTCTAACACTGGGGTACAGTCCTGGTGGGTACAGGTCTGTCACTGTATAACACTGGGGTACAGTACTGGTGGGTACAGGTCTGTCACTGTATAACACTGGGGTACAGTACTGGTGGGTACAGGTCTGTCACTGTATAACACTGGGGTACAGTACAGGTGAGTACAGGTCTGTCACTGTATAACACTGGGGTACAGCACTGGTGAGTACAGGTCTGTCACTGTATAACACTGGGGTACAGTACTGGTGAGTACAGGTCTGTCACTGTATAACACTGGGGTACAGTACTGGTGAGTACAGGTCTGTCACTGTATAGCACTGGGGTACAGTGCTGGTGGGTACAGGTCTGTCACTGTATAACACTGGGGTAAAGTACTGGTGAGTACAGGTCTGTCACTGTATAACACTGGGATACAGTACTGGTGTGGACAGGACTGTCACTGTATAACACTGGGGTACAGTACTGGTGGGGACAGGTCTGTCACTGTATAACACTGGGGTACAGTACTGGTGGGTACAGGTCTGTCACTGTATAACACTGGGGTACAGTACTGGTGGGTACAGGTCTGTCACTGTATAACACTGGGGTACAGTACAGGTGAGTACAGGTCTGTCACTGTATAACACTGGGGTACAGTACAGGTGAGTACAGGTCTGTCACTGTATAACACTGGGGTACAGTGCTGGTGGGTACAGGTCTGTCACTGTATAACACTGGGGTACAGTACTGGTGGGTACAGGTCTGTCACTGTATAACACTGGGGTACAGTACTGGTGGGTACAGGTCTGTCACTGTATAACACTGGGGTACAGTCCTGGTGGGTACAGGTCTGTCACTGTATAACACTGGGGTACAGTACTGGTGTACTGGTGGGTACAGGTCTGTCACTGTATAACACTGGGGTACAGTACTGGTGGGTACAGGTCTGTCACTGTATAACACTGGGGTACAGTACAGGTGAGTACAGGTCTGTCACTGTATAACACTGGGGTACAGTACAGGTGAGTACAGGTCTGTCACTGTATAACACTGGGGTACAGTGCTGGTGGGTACAGGTCTGTCACTGTATAACACTGGGGTACAGTACTGGTGGGTACAGGTCTGTCACTGTATAACACTGGGGTACAGTACTGGTGGGTACAGGTCTGTCACTGTATAACACTGGGGTACAGTACAGGTGAGTACAGGTCTGTCACTGTATAACACTGGGGTACAGTACAGGTGAGTACAGGTCTGTCACTGTATAACACTGGGGTACAGTGCTGGTGGGTACAGGTCTGTCACTGTATAACACTGGGGTACAGTACTGGTGGGTACAGGTCTGTCACTGTATAACACTGGGGTACAGTACTGGTGGGTACAGGTCTGTCACTGTCTAACACTGGGGTACAGTCCTGGTGGGTACAGGTCTGTCACTGTATAACACTGGGGTACAGTACTGGTGGGTACAGGTCTGTCACTGTATAACACTGGGGTACAGTACTGGTGGGTACAGGTCTGTCACTGTATAACACTGGGGTACAGTACAGGTGAGTACAGGTCTGTCACTGTATAACACTGGGGTACAGCACTGGTGAGTACAGGTCTGTCACTGTATAACACTGGGGTACAGTACTGGTGAGTACAGGTCTGTCACTGTATAACACTGGGGTACAGTACTGGTGAGTCCAGGTCTGTCACTGTATAGCACTGGGGTACAGTGCTGGTGGGTACAGGTCTGTCACTGTATAACACTGGGGTAAAGTACTGGTGAGTACAGGTCTGTCACTGTATAACACTGGGATACAGTACTGGTGTGGACAGGACTGTCACTGTATAACACTGGGGTACAGTACTGGTGGGGACAGGTCTGTCACTGTATAACACTGGGGTACAGTACTGGTGGGTACAGGTCTGTCACTGTATAACACTGGGGTACAGTACTGGTGGGTACAGGTCTGTCACTGTATAACACTGGGGTACAGTACAGGTCTGTCACTGTATAACACTGGGGTACAGTACAGGTGAGTACAGGTCTGTCACTGTATAACACTGGGGTACAGTGCTGGTGGGTACAGGTCTGTCACTGTATAACACTGGGGTACAGTACTGGTGGGTACAGGTCTGTCACTGTATAACACTGGGGTACAGTACTGGTGGGTACAGGTCTGTCACTGTATAACACTGGGGTACAGTCCTGGTGGGTACAGGTCTGTCACTGTATAACACTGGGGTACAGTACTGGTGTACTGGTGGGTACAGGTCTGTCACTGTATAACACTGGGGTACAGTACTGGTGGGTACAGGTCTGTCACTGTATAACACTGGGGTACAGTACAGGTGAGTACAGGTCTGTCACTGTATAACACTGGGGTACAGTACAGGTGAGTACAGGTCTGTCACTGTATAACACTGGGGTACAGTGCTGGTGAGTACAGGTCTGTCACTGTATAACACTGGGGTACAGTACTGGTGAGTACAGGTCTGTCACTGTATAACACTGGGGTACAGTACTGGTGAGTACAGGTCTGTCACTGTATAGCACTGGGGTACAGTGCTGGTGGGTACAGGTCTGTCACTGTATAACACTGGGGTAAAGTACTGGTGAGTTCAGGTCTGTCACTGTATAACACTGGGATACAGTACTGGTGTGGACAGGACTGTCACTGTCTAACACTGGGGTACAGTACTGGTGGGGACAGGTCTGTCACTGTATAACACTGGGGTACAGTACTGGTGGGTACAGGTCTGTCACTGTATAACACTGGGGTACAGTACTGGTGGGTACAGGTCTGTCACTGTATAACACTGGGGTACAGTACAGGTGAGTACAGGTCTGTCACTGTATAACACTGGGGTACAGTACAGGTGAGTACAGGTCTGTCACTGTATAACACTGGCGTACAGTGCTGGTGGGTACAGGTCTGTCACTGTATAACACTGGGATACAGTACTGGTGGGTACAGGTCTGTCACTGTATAACACTGGGGTACAGTACTGGTGGGTAGAGGTCTGTCACTGTATAACACTGGGGTACAGTCCTGGTGGGTACAGGTCTGTCACTGTATAACACTGGGGTACAGTACTGGTGGGTACAGGTCTGTCACTGTATAACACTGGGGTACAGTACTGGTGGGTACAGGTCTGTCACTGTATAACACTGGGGTACAGTACAGGTGAGTACAGGTCTGTCACTGTATAACACTGGGGTACAGTACAGGTGAGTACAGGTCTGTCACTGTACAACACTGGGGTACAGTGCTGGTGGGTACAGGTCTGTCACAGTATAACACTGGGGTACAGTACTGGTGGGTACAGGTCTGTCACTGTATAACACTGGGGTACAGTACTGGTGGGTACAGGTCTGTCACTGTATAACACTGGGGTACAGTACTGGTGGGTACAGGTCTGTCACTGTATAACACTGGGGTACAGTACTGGTGGGTACAGGTCTGTCACTGTATAACACTGGGGTACAGTACTGGTGGGGACAGGTCTGTCACTGTATAACACTGGGGTACAGTACTGGTGGGTACAGGTCTGTCACTGTTTAACACTGGGGTACAGTACTGGTGGGTACAGGTCTGTCACTGTATAACACTGGGGTACAGTACGGTGAGTACAGGTCTGTCGCTGTATAACACTGGGGTACAGTACAGGTGAGTACAGGTCTGTCACTGTATAACACTGGGGTACAGTGCTGGTGGGTACAGGTCTGTTACTGTATAACACTGGGGTACAGTACTGGTGGGTACAGGTCTGTCACTGTATAACACTGGGGTACAGTACTGGTGGGTACAGGTCTGTCACTGTATAACACTGGGGTACAGTACTGGTGGGTACAGGTCTGTCACTGTATAACACTGGGGTACAGTACTGGTGGGTACAGGTCTGTCACAGTATAACACTGGGGTACAGTACTGGGGGGTACAGGTGTGTAACTGTATAACACTGGGGTACAGTACTGGTGGGGTACAGGTCTGTCACTGTATAACACTGGGGTACAGTACTGGTGGGGACAGGTCTGTCACTGTATAACACTGGGGTACAGTAATGGTGGGTACAGGTCTGTCACTGTATAACACTGGGGTACAGTACTGGTGGGGACAGGTCTGTCACTGTATAACACTGGGGTACAGTACTGGTGGGTACAGGTCTGTCACTGTATAACACTGGGGTACAGTACTGGTGGGGACAGGTCTGTCACTGTATAACACAGGGGTACAGTGCTGGTGGGGTACAGGTCTGTCACTGTATAACACTGGGGTACATTACTGGTGGGGACAGGTCTGTCACTGTATAACACTGGGGTACAGTACTGGTGAGTACAGGTCTGTCACTGTATAACACTGGGGTACAGCACTGGTGAGTACAGGTCTGTCACTGTATAACACTGGGGTACAGTACTGGTGAGTACAGGTCTGTCACTGTATAACACTGGGGTACAGTACTGGTGAGTACAGGTCTGTCACTGTATAGCACTGGGGTACAGTGCTGGTGGGTACAGGTCTGTCACTGTATAACACTGGGGTAAAGTACTGGTGAGTACAGGTCTGTCACTGTATAACACTGGGATACAGTACTGGTGTGGACAGGACTGTCACTGTATAACACTGGGGTACAGTACTGGTGGGGACAGGTCTGTCACTGTATAACACTGGGGTACAGTACTGGTGGGTACAGGTCTGTCACTGTATAACACTGGGGTACAGTACTGGTGGGTACAGGTCTGTCACTGTATAACACTGGGGTACAGTACAGGTGAGTACAGGTCTGTCACTGTATAACACTGGGGTACAGTACAGGTGAGTACAGGTCTGTCACTGTATAACACTGGGGTACAGTGCTGGTGGGTACAGGTCTGTCACTGTATAACACTGGGGTACAGTACTGGTGGGTACAGGTCTGTCACTGTATAACACTGGGGTACAGTACTGGTGGGTACAGGTCTGTCACTGTATAACACTGGGGTACAGTCCTGGTGGGTACAGGTCTGTCACTGTATAACACTGGGGTACAGTACTGGTGGGTACAGGTCTGTCACTGTATAACACTGGGGTACAGTACTGGTGGGTACAGGTCTGTCACTGTATAACACTGGGGTACAGTACAGGTGAGTACAGGTCTGTCACTGTATAACACTGGGGTACAGTACTGGTGGGTACAGGTCTGTCACTGTATAACACTGGGGTACAGTACTGGTGGGTACAGGTCTGTCACTGTATAACACTGGGATACAGTACTGGTGTGGACTGGACTGTCACTGTCTAACACTGGGGTACAGTACTGGTGGGGACAGGTCTGTCACTGTATAACACTGGGGTACAGTACTGGTGGGGACAGGTCTGTCACTGTATAACACTGGGGTACAGTACTGGTGGGTACAGGTCTGTCACTGTATAACACTGGGGTACAGTACAGGTGAGTACAGGTCTGTCACTGTATAACACTGGGGTACAGTACAGGTGAGTACAGGTCTGTCACTGTATAACACTGGGGTACAGTGCTGGTGGGTACAGGTCTGTCACTGTATAACACTGGGGTACAGTACTGGTGGGTACAGGTCTGTCACTGTATAACACTGGGGTACAGTACTGGTGGGTACAGGTCTGTCACTGTATAACACTGGGGTACAGTCCTGGTGGGTACAGGTCTGTCACTGTATAACACTGGGGTACAGTACTGGTGGGGTACAGGTCTGTCACTGTATAACACTGGGGTACATTACTGGTGGGGACAGGTCTGTCACTGTATAACACTGGGGTACAGTACTGGTGAGTACAGGTCTGTCACTGTATAACACTGGGGTACAGCACTGGTGAGTACAGGTCTGTCACTGTATAACACTGGGGTACAGTACTGGTGAGTACAGGTCTGTCACTGTATAACACTGGGGTACAGTACTGGTGAGTACAGGTCTGTCACTGTATAGCACTGGGGTACAGTGCTGGTGGGTACAGGTCTGTCACTGTATAACACTGGGGTACAGTACTGGTGGGTACAGGTCTGTCACTGTATAACACTGGGGTACAGTACTGGTGGGTACAGGTCTGTCACTGTATAACACTGGGGTACAGTCCTGGTGGGTACAGGTCTGTCACTGTATAACACTGGGGTACAGTACTGGTGGGTACAGGTCTGTCACTGTATAACACTGGGGTACAGTACTGGTGGGTACAGGTCTGTCACTGTATAACACTGGGGTACAGTACAGGTGAGTACAGGCCTGTCACTGTATAACACTGGGGTACAGTACAGGTGAGTACAGGTCTGTCACTGTATAACACTGGGGTACAGTGCTGGTGGGTACAAGTCTGTCACTGTATAACACTGGGGTACAGTACTGGTGGGTACAGGTCTGTCACTGTATAACACTGGGGTACAGTAATGGTGGGTACAGGTCTGTCACTGTATAACACTGGGGTACAGTACTGGTGGGTACAGGTCTGTCACTGTATAACACTGGGGTAAAGTACTGGTGAGTACAGGTCTGTCACTGTATAACACTGGGATACAGTACTGGTGTGGACTGGACTGTCACTGTCTAACACTGGGGTACAGTACTGGTGGGGACAGGTCTGTCACTGTATAACACTGGGGTACAGTACTGGTGGGGACAGGTCTGTCACTGTATAACACTGGGGTACAGTACTGGTGGGTACAGGTCTGTCACTGTATAACACTGGGGTACAGTACAGGTGAGTACAGGTCTGTCACTGTATAACACTGGGGTACAGTACAGGTGAGTACAGGTCTGTCACTGTATAACACTGGGGTACAGTGCTGGTGGGTACAGGTCTGTCACTGTATAACACTGGGGTACAGTACTGGTGGGTACAGGTCTGTCACTGTATAACACTGGGGTACAGTACTGGTGGGTACAGGTCTGTCACTGTATAACACTGGGGTACAGTCCTGGTGGGTACAGGTCTGTCACTGTATAACACTGGGGTACAGTACTGGTGGGTACAGGTCTGTCACTGTATCACACTGGGGTACAGTACTGGTGGGTACAGGTCTGTCACTGTATAACACTGGGGTACAGTACAGGTGAGTACAGGTCTGTCACTGTATAACACTGGGGTACAGTACAGGTGAGTACAGGTCTGTCACTGTATAACACTGGGGTACAGTGCTGGTGGGTACAGGTCTGTCACTGTATAACACTGGGGTACAGTACTGGTGGGTACAGGTCTGTCACTGTATAACACTGGGGTACAGTACTGGTGGGTACAGGTCTGTCACTGTATAACACTGGGGTACAGTACTGGTGGGTACAGGTCTGTCACTGTATAACACTGGGGTACAGTACTGGTGGGTACAGGTCTGTCACTGTATAACACTGGGGTACAGTACTGGTGGGGACAGGTCTGTCACTGTATAACACTGGGGTACAGTACTGGTGGGTACAGGTCTGTCACTGTATAACACTGGGGTACAGTACTGGTGGGTACAGGTCTGTCACTGTATAACACTGGGGTACAGTACAGGTGAGTACAGGTCTGTCACTGTATAACACTGGGGTACAGTACAGGTGAGTACAGGTCTGTCACTGTATAACACTGGGGTACAGTGCTGGTGGGTACAGGTCTGTCACTGTATAACACTGGGGTACAGTACTGGTGGGTACAGGTCTGTCACTGTATAACACTGGGGTACAGTACTGGTGGGTAGAGGTCTGTCACTGTATAACACTGGGGTACAGTACTGGTGGGTACAGGTCTGTCACTGTATAACACTGGGGTACAGTACTGGTGGGTACAGGTCTGTCACTGTATAACACTGGGGTACAGTAATGGTGAGTACAGGTCTGTCACAGTATAACACTGGGGTACAGTACTGGGGGGTACAGGTGTGTAACTGTATAACACTGGGGTACAGTACTGGTGGGGTATAGGTCTGTCACTGTATAACACTGGGGTACAGTACTGGTGGGGACAGGTCTGTCACTGTATAACACTGGGGTACAGTAATGGTGGGTACAGGTCTGTCACTGTATAACACTGGGGTACAGTACTGGTGGGGACAGGTCTGTCACTGTATAACACTGGGGTACAGTACTGGTGGGTACAGGTCTGTCACTGTATAACACTGGGGTACAGTACTGGTGGGGACAGGTCGGTCACTGTATAACACAGGGGTACAGTGCTGGTGGGGTACAGGTCTGTCACTGTATAACACTGGGGTACATTACTGGTGGGGACAGGTCTGTCACTGTATAACACTGGGGTACAGTACTGGTGAGTACAGGTCTGTCACTGTATAACACTGGGGTACAGCACTGGTGAGTACAGGTCTGTCACTGTAGAACACTGGGGTACAGTACTGGTGAGTACAGGTCTGTCACTGTATAACACTGGGGTACAGTACTGGTGAGTACAGGTCTGTCACTGTATAGCACTGGGGTACAGTGCTGGTGGGTACAGGTCTGTCACTGTATAACACTGGGGTAAAGTACTGGTGAGTACAGGTCTGTCACTGTATAACACTGGGATACAGTACTGGTGTGGACAGGACTGTCACTGAATAACACTGGGGTACAGTACTGGTGGGGACAGGTCTGTCACTGTATAACACTGGGGTACAGTACTGGTGGGTACAGGTCTGTCACTGTATAACACTGGGGTATAGTACTGGTGGGTACAGGTCTGTCACTGTATAACACTGGGGTACAGTACAGGTGAGTACAGGTCTGTCACTGTATAACACTGGGGTACAGTGCTGGTGGGTACAGGTCTGTCACTGTATAACACTGGGGTACAGTACTGGTGGGTACAGGTCTGTCACTGTATAACACTGGGGTACAGTACTGGTGGGTACAGGTCTGTCACTGTATAACACTGGGGTACAGTCCTGGTGGGTACAGGTCTGTCACTGTATAACACTGGGGTACAGTACTGGTGGGTACAGGTCTGTCACTGTATAACACTGGGGTACAGTACTGGTGGGTACAGGTCTGTCACTGTATAACACTGGGGTACAGTACAGGTGAGTACAGGTCTGTCACTGTATAACACTGGGGTACAGTACAGGTGAGTACAGGTCTGTCACTGTATAACACTGGGGTACAGTGCTGGTGGGTACAAGTCTGTCACTGTATAACACTGGGGTACAGTACTGGTGAGTACAGGTCTGTCACTGTATAACACTGGGGTACAGTGCTGGTGGGTACAGGTCTGTCACAGTATAACACTGGGGTACAGTACTGGTGGGTACAGGTCTGTCACTGTATAACACTGGGGTACAGTACTGGTGGGTACAGGTCTGTCACTGTATAACACTGGGGTACAGTACTGGTGGGTACAGGTCTGTCACTGTATAACACTGGGGTACAGTACTGGTGGGTACAGGTCTGTCACTGTATAACACTGGGGTACAGTACTGGTGGGGACAGGTCTGTCACTGTATAACACTGGGGTACAGTACTGGTGGGTACAGGTCTGTCACTGTTTAACACTGGGGTACAGTACTGGTGGGTACAGGTCTGTCACTGTATAACACTGGGGTACAGTACAGGTGAGTACAGGTCTGTCGCTGTATAACACTGGGGTACAGTACAGGTGAGTACAGGTCTGTCACTGTATAACACTGGGGTACAGTGCTGGTGGGTACAGGTCTGTCACTGTATAACACTGGGGTACAGTACTGGTGGGTACAGGTCTGTCACTGTATAACACTGGGGTACAGTACTGGTGGGTAGAGGTCTGTCACTGTATAACACTGGGGTACAGTACTGGTGGGTACAGGTCTGTCACTGTATAACACTGGGGTACAGTACTGGTGGGTACAGGTCTGTCACTGTATAACACTGGGGTACAGTACTGGTGGGTACAGGTCTGTCACAGTATAACACTGGGGTACAGTACTGGGGGGTACAGGTGTGTAACTGTATAACACTGGGGTACAGTACTGGTGGGGTACAGGTCTGTCACTGTATAACACTGGGGTACAGTACTGGTGGGGACAGGTCTGTCACTGTATAACACTGGGGTACAGTAATGGTGGGTACAGGTCTGTCACTGTATAACACTGGGGTACAGTACTGGTGGGGACAGGTCTGTCACTGTATAACACTGGGGTACAGTACTGGTGGGTACAGGTCTGTCACTGTATAACACTGGGGTACAGTACTGGTGGGGACAGGTCTGTCACTGTATAACACAGGGGTACAGTGCTGGTGGGGTACAGGTCTGTCACTGTATAACACTGGGGTACATTACTGGTGGGGACAGGTCTGTCACTGTATAACACTGGGGTACAGTACTGGTGAGTACAGGTCTGTCACTGTATAACACTGGGGTACAGCACTGGTGAGTACAGGTCTGTCACTGTATAACACTGGGGTACAGTACTGGTGAGTACAGGTCTGTCACTGTATAACACTGGGGTACAGTACTGGTGAGTACAGGTCTGTCACTGTATAGCACTGGGGTACAGTGCTGGTGGGTACAGGTCTGTCACTGTATAACACTGGGGTAAAGTACTGGTGAGTACAGGTCTGTCACTGTATAACACTGGGATACAGTACTGGTGTGGACAGGACTGTCACTGTATAACACTGGGGTACAGTACTGGTGGGGACAGGTCTGTCACTGTATAACACTGGGGTACAGTACAGGTGAGTACAGGTCTGTCACTGTATAACACTGGGGTACAGTGCTGGTGGGTACAAGTCTGTCACTGTATAACACTGGGGTACAGTACTGGTGGGTACAGGTCTGTCACTGTATAACACTGGGGTACAGTAATGGTGGGTACAGGTCTGTCACTGTATAACACTGGGGTACAGTACTGGTGGGTACAGGTCTGTCACTGTATAACACTGGGGTACAGTACTGGTGGGTACAGGTCTGTCACTGTATAACACTGGGGTAAAGTACTGGTGAGTACAGGTCTGTCACTGTATAACACTGGGATACAGTACTGGTGTGGACAGGACTGTCACTGTCTAACACTGGGGTACAGTACAGGTGAGTACAGGTCTGTCACTGTATAACACTGGGGTACAGTACAGGTGAGTACAGGTCTGTCACTGTATAACACTGGGGTACAGTGCTGGTGGGTACAGGTCTGTCACTGTATAACACTAGGGTACAGTACTGGTGGGTACAGGTCTGTCACTGTATAACACTGGGGTACAGTACTGGTGGGTAGAGGTCTGTCACTGTATAACACTGGGGTACAGTACTGGTGGGTACAGGTCTGTCACTGTATAACACTGGGGTACAGTACTGGTGGGTACAGGTCTGTCACTGTATAACACTGGGGTACAGTACTGGTGAGTACAGGTCTGTCACAGTATAACACTGGGGTACAGTACTGGGGGGTACAGGTGTGTAACTGTATAACACTGGGGTACAGTACTGGTGGGGTACAGGTCTGTCACTGTATAACACTGGGGTACAGTACTGGTGGGGACAGGTCTGTCACTGTATAACACTGGGGTACAGTAATGGTGGGTACAGGTCTGTCACTGTATAACACTGGGGTACAGTACTGGTGGGGACAGGTCTGTCACTGTATAACACTGGGGTACAGTACTGGTGAGGACAGGTCTGTCACTGTATAACACTGGGGTACAGTACTGGTGGGTGCAGGTCTGTCACTGTATAACACTGGGGTACAGTACTGGTGGGTACAGGTCTGTCACTGTAAAACACTGGGGAACAGTACTGGTGGGTACAGGTCTGTCACTGTATAACACTGGGGTACAGTACTGGTGGGTACAGGACTGTCACTGTATAACACTGGGATACAGTACTGGTGTGGACAGGACTGTCACTGTATAACACTGGTGTACAGTACTGGTGAGTACAGGTCTGTCACTGTATAACACTGGGGTACAGTACTGGTGAGTACAGGTCTGTCACTGTATAACACTGGGGTACAGTACTGGTGGGGACAGGACTGTCACTGTATAACACTGGGGTACAGTACTGGTGAGTACAGGTCTGTCACAGTATAACACTGGGGTACAGTACTGGGGGGTACAGGTCTGAAACTGTATAACACTGGGGTACAGTACTGGTGGGGTACAGGTCTGTCACTGTATAACACTGGGGTACAGTACTGGTGGGGACAGGTCTGTCACTGTATAACACTGGGGTACAGTACTGGTGGGGTACAGGTCTGTCACTGTATAACACTGGGGTACAGTACTGGTGAGTACAGGTCTGTCACTATATAACACTGGGGTACAGCACTGGTGAGTACAGGTCTGTCACTGTATAACACTGGGGTACAGTACTGGTGAGTACAGGTCTGTCACTGTATAACACTGGGGTACAGTACTGGTGAGTACAGGTCTGTCACTGTATAGCACTGGGGTACAGTGCTGGTGGGTACAGGTCTGTCACTGTATAACACTGGGGTAAAGTACTGGTGAGTACAGGTCTGTCACTGTATAACACTGGGATACAGTACTGGTGTGGACAGGACTGTCACTGTCTAACACTGGGGTACAGTACTGGTGGGGACAGGTCTGTCACTGTATAACACTGGGGTACAGTACTGGTGGGTACAGGTCTGTCACTGTATAACACTGGGGTACAGTACAGGTGAGTACAGGTCTGTCACTGTATAACACTGGGGTACAGTACAGGTGAGTACAGGTCTGTCACTGTATAACACTGGGGTACAGTGCTGGTGGGTACAGGTCTGTCACTGTATAACACTGGGGTACAGTACTGGTGGGTACAGGTCTGTCACTGTATAACACTGGGGTACAGTACTGGTGGGTACAGGTCTGTCACTGTATAACACTGGGGTACAGTCCTGGTGGGTACAGGTCTGTCACTGTATAACACTGGGGTACAGTACTGGTGGGTACAGGTCTGTCACTGTATAACACTGGGGTACAGTACTGGTGGGTACAGGTCTGTCACTGTATAACACTGGGGTACAGTACAGGTGAGTACAGGTCTGTCACTGTATAACACTGGGGTACAGTACAGGTGAGTACAGGTCTGTCACTGTATAACACTGGGGTACAGTGCTGGTGGGTACAGGTCTGTCACTGTATAACACTGGGGTACAGTACTGGTGGGTACAGGTCTGTCACTGTATAACACTGGGGTACAGTACTGGTGGGTACAGGTCTGTCACTGTATAACACTGGGGTACAGTACTGGTGGGTACAGGTCTGTCACTGTATAACACTGGGGTACAGTACTGGTGGGTACAGGTCTGTCACTGTATAACACTGGGGTACAGTACTGGTGGGGACAGGTCTGTCACTGTATAACACTGGGGTACAGTACTGGTGGGTACAGGTCTGTCACTGTTTAACACTGGGGTACAGTACTGGTGGGTACAGGTCTGTCACTGTATAACACTGGGGTACAGTACAGGTGAGTACAGGTCTGTCACTGTATAACACTGGGGTGCAGTACAGGTGAGTACAGGTCTGTCACTGTATAACACTGGGGTACAGTGCTGGTGGGTACAGGTCTGTCACTGTATAACACTGGGGTACAGTACTGGTGGGTACAGGTCTGTCACTGTATAACACTGGGGTACAGTACTGGTGGGTAGAGGTCTGTCACTGTATAACACTGGGGTACAGTACTGGTGGGTACAGGTCTGTCACTGTATAACACTGGGGTACAGTACTGGTGGGGACAGGTCTGTCACTGTATAACACTGGGGTACAGTACTGGTGGGTACAGGTCTGTCACTGTATAACACTGGGGTACAGTACTGGTGGGTACAGGTCTGTCACTGTATAACACTGGGGTACAGTACTGGTGGGGACAGGTCTGTCACTGTATAACACAGGGGTACAGTGCTGGTGGGGTACAGGTCTGTCACTGTATAACACTGGGGTACATTACTGGTGGGGACAGGTCTATCACTGTATAACACTGGGGTACAGTACTGGTGAGTACAGGTCTGTCACTATATAACACTGGGGTACAGCACTGGTGAGTACAGGTCTGTCACTGTATAACACTGGGGTACAGTACTGGTGAGTACAGGTCTGTCACTGTATAACACTGGGGTACAGTACTGGTGAGTACAGGTCTGTCACTGTATAACACTGGGGTACAGTACTGGTGAGTACAGGTCTGTCACTGTATAGCACTGGGGTACAGTGCTGGTGGGTACAGGTCTGTCACTGTATAACACTGGGGTAAAGTACTGGTGAGTACAGGTCTGTCACTGTATAACACTGGGATACAGTACTGGTGTGGACAGGACTGTCACTGTCTAACACTGGGGTACAGTACTGGTGGGGACAGGTCTGTCACTGTATAACACTGGGGTACAGTACTGGTGGGTACAGGTCTGTCACTGTATAACACTGGGGTACAGTACAGGTGAGTACAGGTCTGTCACTGTATAACACTGGGGTACAGTACAGGTGAGTACAGGTCTGTCACTGTATAACACTGGGGTACAGTGCTGGTGGGTACAGGTCTGTCACTGTATAACACTGGGGTACAGTACTGGTGGGTACAGGTCTGTCACTGTATAACACTGGGGTACAGTACTGGTGGGTACAGGTCTGTCACTGTATAACACTGGGGTACAGTCCTGGTGGGTACAGGTCTGTCACTGTATAACACTGGGGTACAGTACTGGTGGGTACAGGTCTGTCACTGTATAACACTGGGGTACAGTACTGGTGGGTACAGGTCTGTCACTGTATAACACTGGGGTACAGTACAGGTGAGTACAGGTCTGTCACTGTATAACACTGGGGTACAGTACAGGTGAGTACAGGTCTGTCACTGTATAACACTGGGGTACAGTGCTGGTGGGTACAGGTCTGTCACTGTATAACACTGGGGTACAGTACTGGTGGGTACAGGTCTGTCACTGTATAACACTGGGGTACAGTACTGGTGGGTACAGGTCTGTCACTGTATAACACTGGGGTACAGTACTGGTGGGTACAGGTCTGTCACTGTATAACACTGGGGTACAGTACTGGTGGGTACAGGTCTGTCACTGTATAACACTGGGGTACAGTACTGGTGGGGACAGGTCTGTCACTGTATAACACTGGGGTACAGTACTGGTGGGTACAGGTCTGTCACTGTTTAACACTGGGGTACAGTACTGGTGGGTACAGGTCTGTCACTGTATAACACTGGGGTACAGTACAGGTGAGTACAGGTCTGTCACTGTATAACACTGGGGTGCAGTACAGGTGAGTACAGGTCTGTCACTGTATAACACTGGGGTACAGTGCTGGTGGGTACAGGTCTGTCACTGTATAACACTGGGGTACAGTACTGGTGGGTACAGGTCTGTCACTGTATAACACTGGGGTACAGTACTGGTGGGTAGAGGTCTGTCACTGTATAACACTGGGGTACAGTACTGGTGGGTACAGGTCTGTCACTGTATAACACTGGGGTACAGTACTGGTGGGTAGAGGTCTGTCACTGTATAACACTGGGGTACAGTGCTGGTGGGTACAAGTCTGTCACTGTATAACACTGGGGTACAGTACTGGTGGGTACAGGTCTGTCACTGTATAACACTGGGGTACAGTAATGGTGGGTACAGGTCTGTCACTGTATAACACTGGGGTACAGCACTGGTGGGTACAGGTCTGTCACTGTATAACACTGGGGTACAGTACTGGTGGGTACAGGTCTGTCACTGTATAACACTGGGGTAAAGTACTGGTGAGTACAGGTCTGTCACTGTATAACACTGGGATACAGTACTGGTGTGGACAGGACTGTCACTGTCTAACACTGGGGTACAGTACAGGTGAGTACAGGTCTGTCACTGTATAACACTGGGGTACAGTACAGGTGAGTACAGGTCTGTCACTGTATAACACTGGGGTACAGTGCTGGTGGGTACAGGTCTGTCACTGTATAACACTGGGGTACAGTACTGGTGGGTACAGGTCTGTCACTGTATAACACTGGGGTACAGTACTGGTGGGTAGAGGTCTGTCACTGTATAACACTGGGGTACAGTACTGGTGGGTACAGGTCTGTCACTGTATAACACTGGGGTACAGTACTGGTGGGTACAGGTCTGTCACTGTATAACACTGGGGTACAGTACTGGTGAGTACAGGTCTGTCACAGTATAACACTGGGGTACAGTACTGGGGGGTACAGGTGTGTAACTGTATAACACTGGGGTACAGTACTGGTGGGGTACAGGTCTGTCACTGTATAACACTGGGGTACAGTACTGGTGGGGACAGGTCTGTCACTGTATAACACTGGGGTACAGTAATGGTGGGTACAGGTCTGTCACTGTATAACACTGGGGTACAGTACTGGTGGGGACAGGTCTGTCACTGTATAACACTGGGGTACAGTACTGGTGAGGACAGGTCTGTCACTGTATAACACTGGGGTACAGTACTGGTGGGTGCAGGTCTGTCACTGTATAACACTGGGGTACAGTACTGGTGGGTACAGGTCTGTCACTGTAAAACACTGGGGAACAGTACTGGTGGGTACAGGTCTGTCACTGTATAACACTGGGGTACAGTACTGGTGGGTACAGGACTGTCACTGTATAACACTGGGATACAGTACTGGTGTGGACAGGACTGTCACTGTATAACACTGGTGTACAGTACTGGTGAGTACAGGTCTGTCACTGTATAACACTGGGGTACAGTACTGGTGAGTACAGGTCTGTCACTGTATAACACTGGGGTACAGTACTGGTGGGGACAGGACTGTCACTGTATAACACTGGGGTACAGTACTGGTGAGTACAGGTCTGTCACAGTATAACACTGGGGTACAGTACTGGGGGGTACAGGTCTGAAACTGTATAACACTGGGGTACAGTACTGGTGGGGTACAGGTCTGTCACTGTATAACACTGGGGTACAGTACTGGTGGGGACAGGTCTGTCACTGTATAACACTGGGGTACAGTACTGGTGGGGTACAGGTCTGTCACTGTATAACACTGGGGTACAGTACTGGTGGGGACAGGTCTGTCACTGTATAACACTGGGGTACAGTACTGGTGGGTACAGGTCTGTCACTGTATAACACTGGGGTACAGTACTGGTGGGTACAGGTCTGTCACTGTATAACACTGGGGTACAGTACTGGTGGGGACAGGTCTGTCACTGTATAACACAGGGGTACAGTGCTGGTGGGGTACAGGTCTGTCACTGTATAACACTGGGGTACATTACTGGTGGGGACAGGTCTATCACTGTATAACACTGGGGTACAGTACTGGTGAGTACAGGTCTGTCACTATATAACACTGGGGTACAGCACTGGTGAGTACAGGTCTGTCACTGTATAACACTGGGGTACAGTACTGGTGAGTACAGGTCTGTCACTGTATAACACTGGGGTACAGTACTGGTGAGTACAGGTCTGTCACTGTATAACACTGGGGTACAGTACTGGTGAGTACAGGTCTGTCACTGTATAGCACTGGGGTACAGTGCTGGTGGGTACAGGTCTGTCACTGTATAACACTGGGGTAAAGTACTGGTGAGTACAGGTCTGTCACTGTATAACACTGGGATACAGTACTGGTGTGGACAGGACTGTCACTGTCTAACACTGGGGTACAGTACTGGTGGGGACAGGTCTGTCACTGTATAACACTGGGGTACAGTACTGGTGGGTACAGGTCTGTCACTGTATAACACTGGGGTACAGTACTGGTGGGTACAGGTCTGTCACTGTATAACACTGGGGTACAGTACAGGTGAGTACAGGTCTGTCACTGTATAACACTGGGGTACAGTACAGGTGAGTACAGGTCTGTCACTGTATAACACTGGGGTACAGTGCTGGTGGGTACAGGTCTGTCACTGTATAACACTGGGGTACAGTACTGGTGGGTACAGGTCTGTCACTGTATAACACTGGGGTACAGTACTGGTGGGTACAGGTCTGTCACTGTATAACACTGGGGTACAGTCCTGGTGGGTACAGGTCTGTCACTGTATAACACTGGGGTACAGTACTGGTGGGTACAGGTCTGTCACTGTATAACACTGGGGTACAGTACTGGTGGGTACAGGTCTGTCACTGTATAACACTGGGGTACAGTACAGGTGAGTACAGGTCTGTCACTGTATAACACTGGGGTACAGTACAGGTGAGTACAGGTCTGTCACTGTATAACACTGGGGTACAGTGCTGGTGGGTACAGGTCTGTCACTGTATAACACTGGGGTACAGTACTGGTGGGTACAGGTCTGTCACTGTATAACACTGGGGTACAGTACTGGTGGGTACAGGTCTGTCACTGTATAACACTGGGGTACAGTACTGGTGGGTACAGGTCTGTCACTGTATAACACTGGGGTACAGTACTGGTGGGTACAGGTCTGTCACTGTATAACACTGGGGTACAGTACTGGTGGGGACAGGTCTGTCACTGTATAACACTGGGGTACAGTACTGGTGGGTACAGGTCTGTCACTGTTTAACACTGGGGTACAGTACTGGTGGGTACAGGTCTGTCACTGTATAACACTGGGGTACAGTACAGGTGAGTACAGGTCTGTCACTGTATAACACTGGGGTGCAGTACAGGTGAGTACAGGTCTGTCACTGTATAACACTGGGGTACAGTGCTGGTGGGTACAGGTCTGTCACTGTATAACACTGGGGTACAGTACTGGTGGGTACAGGTCTGTCACTGTATAACACTGGGGTACAGTACTGGTGGGTAGAGGTCTGTCACTGTATAACACTGGGGTACAGTACTGGTGGGTACAGGTCTGTCACTGTATAACACTGGGGTACAGTACTGGTGGGTACAGGTCTGTCACTGTATAACACTGGGGTACAGTACTGGTGGGTACAGGTCTGTCACAGTATAACACTGGGGTACAGTACTGGGGGGTACAGGTGTGTAACTGTATAACACTGGGGTACAGTACTGGTGGGGTACAGGTCTGTCACTGTATAACACTGGGGTACAGTACTGGTGGGGACAGGTCTGTCACTGTATAACACTGGGGTACAGTAATGGTGGGGACAGGTCTGTCACTGTATAACACTGGGGTACAGTACTGGTGGGGACAGGTCTGTCACTGTATAACACTGGGGTACAGTACTGGTGGGTACAGGTCTGTCACTGTATAACACTGGGGTACAGTACTGGTGGGGACAGGTCTGTCACTGTATAACACAGGGGTACAGTGCTGGTGGGGTACAGGTCTGTCACTGTATAACACTGGGGTACATTACTGGTGGGGACAGGTCTGTCACTGTATAACACTGGGGTACAGTACTGGTGAGTACAGGTCTGTCACTGTATAACACTGGGGTACAGCACTGGTGAGTACAGGTCTGTCACTGTATAACACTGGGGTACAGTACTGGTGAGTACAGGTCTGTCACTGTATAACACTGGGGTACAGTACTGGTGAGTACAGGTCTGTCACTGTATAGCACTGGGGTACAGTGCTGGTGGGTACAGGTCTGTCACTGTATAACACTGGGGTAAAGTACTGGTGAGTACAGGTCTGTCACTGTATAACACTGGGATACAGTACTGGTGTGGACAGGACTGTCACTGTATAACACTGGGGTACAGTACTGGTGGGTACAGGTCTGTCACTGTATAACACTGGGGTACAGTACTGGTGGGTACAGGTCTGTCACTGTATAACACTGGGGTACAGTACAGGTGAGTACAGGTCTGTCACTGAATAACACTGGGGTACAGTACAGGTGAGTACAGGTCTGTCACTGTATAACACTGGGGTACAGTGCTGGTGGGTACAGGTCTGTCACTGTATAACACTGGGGTACAGTACTGGTGGGTACAGGTCTGTCACTGTATAACACTGGGGTACAGTACTGGTGGGTACAGGTCTGTCACTGTATAACACTGGGGTACAGTCCTGGTGGGTACAGGTCTGTCACTGTATAACACTGGGGTACAGTACTGGTGGGTACAGGTCTGTCACTGTATAACACTGGGGTACAGTACTGGTGGGTACAGGTCTGTCACTGTATAACACTGGGGTACAGTACAGGTGAGTACAGGTCTGTCACTGTATAACACTGGGGTACAGCACTGGTGAGTACAGGTCTGTCACTGTATAACACTGGGGTACAGTACTGGTGAGTACAGGTCTGTCACTGTATAACACTGGGGTACAGTACTGGTGAGTACAGGTCTGTCACTGTATAGCACTGGGGTACAGTGCTGGTGGGTACAGGTCTGTCACTGTATAACACTGGGGTAAAGTACTGGTGAGTACAGGTCTGTCACTGTATAACACTGGGATACAGTACTGGTGTGGACAGGACTGTCACTGTATAACACTGGGGTACAGTACTGGTGGGGACAGGTCTGTCACTGTATAACACTGGGGTACAGTACTGGTGGGTACAGGTCTGTCACTGTATAACACTGGGGTACAGTACTGGTGGGTACAGGTCTGTCACTGTATAACACTGGGGTACAGTACAGGTGAGTACAGGTCTGTCACTGTATAACACTGGGGTACAGTACAGGTGAGTACAGGTCTGTCACTGTATAACACTGGGGTACAGTGCTGGTGGGTACAGGTCTGTCACTGTATAACACTGGGGTACAGTACTGGTGGGTACAGGTCTGTCACTGTATAACACTGGGGTACAGTACTGGTGGGTACAGGTCTGTCACTGTATAACACTGGGGTACAGTCCTGGTGGGTACAGGTCTGTCACTGTATAACACTGGGGTACAGTACTGGTGGGTACAGGTCTGTCACTGTATAACACTGGGGTACAGTACTGGTGGGTACAGGTCTGTCACTGTATAACACTGGGGTACAGTACAGGTGAGTACAGGTCTGTCACTGTATAACACTGGGGTACAGTACAGGTGAGTACAGGTCTGTCACTGTATAACACTGGGGTACAGTGCTGGTGGGTACAAGTCTGTCACTGTATAACACTGGGGTACAGTACTGGTGGGTACAGGTCTGTCACTGTATAACACTGGGGTACAGTAATGGTGGGTACAGGTCTGTCACTGTATAACACTGGGGTACAGTACTGGTGGGTACAGGTCTGTCACTGTATAACACTGGGGTACAGTACTGGTGGGTACAGGTCTGTCACTGTATAACACTGGGGTAAAGTACTGGTGAGTACAGGTCTGTCACTGTATAACACTGGGATACAGTACTGGTGTGGACAGGACTGTCACTGTCTAACACTGGGGTACAGTACAGGTGAGTACAGGTCTGTCACTGTATAACACTGGGGTACAGTACAGGTGAGTACAGGTCTGTCACAGTATAACACTGGGGTACAGTGCTGGTGGGTACAGGTCTGTCACTGTATAACACTGGGGTACAGTACTGGTGGGTACAGGTCTGTCACTGTATAACACTGGGGTACAGTACTGGTGGGTAGAGGTCTGTCACTGTATAACACTGGGGTACAGTACTGGTGGGTACAGGTCTGTCACTGTATAACACTGGGGTACAGTACTGGTGGGTACAGGTCTGTCACTGTATAACACTGGGGTACAGTACTGGTGAGTACAGGTCTGTCACAGTATAACACTGGGGTACAGTACTGGGGGGTACAGGTGTGTAACTGTATAACACTGGGGTACAGTACTGGTGGGGTACAGGTCTGTCACTGTATAACACTGGGGTACAGTACTGGTGGGGACAGGTCTGTCACTGTATAACACTGGGGTACAGTAATGGTGGGTACAGGTCTGTCACTGTATAACACTGGGGTACAGTACTGGTGGGGACAGGTCTGTCACTGTATAACACTGGGGTACAGTACTGGTGAGTACAGGTCTGTCACTGTATAACACTGGGGTACAGTACTGGTGGGTGCAGGTCTGTCACTGTATAACACTGGGGTACAGTACTGGTGGGTACAGGACTGTCACTGTATAACACTGGGATACAGTACTGGTGTGGACAGGACTGTCACTGTATAACACTGGTGTACAGTACTGGTGAGTACAGGTCTGTCACTGTATAACACTGGGGTACAGTACTGGTGAGTACAGGTCTGTCACTGTATAACACTGGGGTACAGTACAGGTGAGTACAGGTCTGTCACTGTATAACACTGGGGTACAGTGCTGGTGGGTACAGGTCTGTCACTGTATAACACTGGGGTACAGTACTGGTGGGTACAGGTCTGTCACTGTATAACACTGGGGTACAGTACTGGTGGGTAGAGGTCTGTCACTGTATAACACTGGGGTACAGTACTGGTGGGTACAGGTCTGTCACTGTATAACACTGGGGTACAGTACTGGTGGGTACAGGTCTGTCACTGTATAACACTGGGGTACAGTACTGGTGAGTACAGGTCTGTCACAGTATAACACTGGGGTACAGTACTGGGGGGTACAGGTGTGTAACTGTATAACACTGGGGTACAGTACTGGTGGGGTACAGGTCTGTCACTGTATAACACTGGGGTACAGTACTGGTGGGGACAGGTCTGTCACTGTATAACACTGGGGTACAGTAATGGTGGGTACAGGTCTGTCACTGTATAACACTGGGGTACAGTACTGGTGGGGACAGGTCTGTCACTGTATAACACTGGGGTACAGTACTGGTGAGGACAGGTCTGTCACTGTATAACACTGGGGTACAGTACTGGTGGGTGCAGGTCTGTCACTGTATAACACTGGGGTACAGTACTGGTGGGTACAGGTCTGTCACTGTAAAACACTGGGGAACAGTACTGGTGGGTACAGGTCTGTCACTGTATAACACTGGGGTACAGTACTGGTGGGTACAGGACTGTCACTGTATAACACTGGGATACAGTACTGGTGTGGACAGGACTGTCACTGTATAACACTGGTGTACAGTACTGGTGAGTACAGGTCTGTCACTGTATAACACTGGGGTACAGTACTGGTGAGTACAGGTCTGTCACTGTATAACACTGGGGTACAGTACTGGTGGGGACAGGACTGTCACTGTATAACACTGGGGTACAGTACTGGTGAGTACAGGTCTGTCACAGTATAACACTGGGGTACAGTACTGGGGGGTACAGGTCTGAAACTGTATAACACTGGGGTACAGTACTGGTGGGGTACAGGTCTGTCACTGTATAACACTGGGGTACAGTACTGGTGGGGACAGATCTGTCACTGTATAACACTGGGGTACAGTACTGGTGGGGTACAGGTCTGTCACTGTATAACACTGGGGTACAGTACTGGTGGGGACAGGTCTGTCACTGTATAACACTGGGGTACAGTACTGGTGGGTACAGGTCTGTCACTGTATAACACTGGGGTACAGTACTGGTGGGTACAGGTCTGTCACTGTATAACACTGGGGTACAGTACTGGTGGGGACAGGTCTGTCACTGTATAACACAGGGGTACAGTGCTGGTGGGGTACAGGTCTGTCACTGTATAACACTGGGGTACATTACTGGTGGGGACAGGTCTATCACTGTATAACACTGGGGTACAGTACTGGTGAGTACAGGTCTGTCACTATATAACACTGGGGTACAGCACTGGTGAGTACAGGTCTGTCACTGTATAACACTGGGGTACAGTACTGGTGAGTACAGGTCTGTCACTGTATAACACTGGGGTACAGTACTGGTGAGTACAGGTCTGTCACTGTATAACACTGGGGTACAGTACTGGTGAGTACAGGTCTGTCACTGTATAGCACTGGGGTACAGTGCTGGTGGGTACAGGTCTGTCACTGTATAACACTGGGGTAAAGTACTGGTGAGTACAGGTCTGTCACTGTATAACACTGGGATACAGTACTGGTGTGGACAGGACTGTCACTGTCTAACACTGGGGTACAGTACTGGTGGGGACAGGTCTGTCACTGTATAACACTGGGGTACAGTACTGGTGGGTACAGGTCTGTCACTGTATAACACTGGGGTACAGTACTGGTGGGTACAGGTCTGTCACTGTATAACACTGGGGTACAGTACAGGTGAGTACAGGTCTGTCACTGTATAACACTGGGGTACAGTACAGGTGAGTACAGGTCTGTCACTGTATAACACTGGGGTACAGTGCTGGTGGGTACAGGTCTGTCACTGTATAACACTGGGGTACAGTACTGGTGGGTACAGGTCTGTCACTGTATAACACTGGGGTACAGTACTGGTGGGTACAGGTCTGTCACTGTATAACACTGGGGTACAGTCCTGGTGGGTACAGGTCTGTCACTGTATAACACTGGGGTACAGTACTGGTGGGTACAGGTCTGTCACTGTATAACACTGGGGTACAGTACTGGTGGGTACAGGTCTGTCACTGTATAACACTGGGGTACAGTACAGGTGAGTACTGGTCTGTCACTGTATAACACTGGGGTACAGTACAGGTGAGTACAGGTCTGTCACTATAACACTGGGGTACAGTGCTGGTGGGTACAGGTCTGTCACTGTATAACACTGGGGTACAGTACTGGTGGGTACAGGTCTGTCACTGTATAACACTGGGGTACAGTACTGGTGGGTACAGGTCTGTCACTGTATAACACTGGGGTACAGTACTGGTGGGTACAGGTCTGTCACTGTATAACACTGGGGTACAGTACTGGTGGGTACAGGTCTGTCACTGTATAACACTGGGGTACAGTACTGGTGGGGACAGGTCTGTCACTGTATAACACTGGGGTACAGTACTGGTGGGTACAGGTCTGTCACTGTTTAACACTGGGGTACAGTACTGGTGGGTACAGGTCTGTCACTGTATAACACTGGGGTACAGTACAGGTGAGTACAGGTCTGTCACTGTATAACACTGGGGTGCAGTACAGGTGAGTACAGGTCTGTCACTGTATAACACTGGGGTACAGTGCTGGTGGGTACAGGTCTGTCACTGTATAACACTGGGGTACAGTACTGGTGGGTACAGGTCTGTCACTGTATAACACTGGGGTACAGTACTGGTGGGTAGAGGTCTGTCACTGTATAACACTGGGGTACAGTACTGGTGGGTACAGGTCTGTCACTGTATAACACTGGGGTACAGTACTGGTGGGTACAGGTCTGTCACTGTATAACACTGGGGTACAGTACTGGTGGGTACAGGTCTGTCACAGTATAACACTGGGGTACAGTACTGGGGGGTACAGGTGTGTAACTGTATAACACTGGGGTACAGTACTGGTGGGGTACAGGTCTGTCACTGTATAACACTGGGGTACAGTAGTGGTGGGGACAGGTCTGTCACTGTATAACACTGGGGTACAGTAATGGTGGGGACAGGTCTGTCACTGTATAACACTGGGGTACAGTACTGGTGGGGACAGGTCTGTCACTGTATAACACTGGGGTACAGTACTGGTGGGTACAGGTCTGTCACTGTATAACACTGGGGTACAGTACTGGTGGGGACAGGTCTGTCACTGTATAACACGGGTACAGTGCTGGTGGGGTACAGGTCTGTCACTGTATAACACTGGGGTACATTACTGGTGGGGACAGGTCTGTCACTGTATAACACTGGGGTACAGTACTGGTGAGTACAGGTCTGTCACTGTATAACACTGGGGTACAGCACTGGTGAGTACAGGTCTGTCACTGTATAACACTGGGGTACAGTACTGGTGAGTACAGGTCTGTCACTGTATAACACTGGGGTACAGTACTGGTGAGTACAGGTCTGTCACTGTATAGCACTGGGGTACAGTGCTGGTGGGTACAGGTCTGTCACTGTATAACACTGGGGTAAAGTACTGGTGAGTACAGGTCTGTCACTGTATAACACTGGGATACAGTACTGGTGTGGACAGGACTGTCACTGTATAACACTGGGGTACAGTACTGGTGGGTACAGGTCTGTCACTGTATAACACTGGGGTACAGTACTGGTGGGTACAGGTCTGTCACTGTATAACACTGGGGTACAGTACAGGTGAGTACAGGTCTGTCACTGAATAACACTGGGGTACAGTACAGGTGAGTACAGGTCTGTCACTGTATAACACTGGGGTACAGTGCTGGTGGGTACAGGTCTGTCACTGTATAACACTGGGGTACAGTACTGGTGGGTACAGGTCTGTCACTGTATAACACTGGGGTACAGTACTGGTGGGTACAGGTCTGTCACTGTATAACACTGGGGTACAGTCCTGGTGGGTACAGGTCTGTCACTGTATAACACTGGGGTACAGTACTGGTGGGTACAGGTCTGTCACTGTATAACACTGGGGTACAGTACTGGTGGGTACAGGTCTGTCACTGTATAACACTGGGGTACAGTACAGGTGAGTACAGGTCTGTCACTGTATAACACTGGGGTACAGCACTGGTGAGTACAGGTCTGTCACTGTATAACACTGGGGTACAGTACTGGTGAGTACAGGTCTGTCACTGTATAACACTGGGGTACAGTACTGGTGAGTACAGGTCTGTCACTGTATAGCACTGGGGTACAGTGCTGGTGGGTACAGGTCTGTCACTGTATAACACTGGGGTAAAGTACTGGTGAGTACAGGTCTGTCACTGTATAACACTGGGATACAGTACTGGTGTGGACAGGACTGTCACTGTATAACACTGGGGTACAGTACTGGTGGGGACAGGTCTGTCACTGTATAACACTGGGGTACAGTACTGGTGGGTACAGGTCTGTCACTGTATAACACTGGGGTACAGTACTGGTGGGTACAGGTCTGTCACTGTATAACACTGGGGTACAGTACAGGTGAGTACAGGTCTGTCACTGTATAACACTGGGGTACAGTACAGGTGAGTACAGGTCTGTCACTGTATAACACTGGGGTACAGTGCTGGTGGGTACAGGTCTGTCACTGTATAACACTGGGGTACAGTACTGGTGGGTACAGGTCTGTCACTGTATAACACTGGGGTACAGTACTGGTGGGTACAGGTCTGTCACTGTATAACACTGGGGTACAGTCCTGGTGGGTACAGGTCTGTCACTGTATAACACTGGGGTACAGTACTGGTGGGTACAGGTCTGTCACTGTATAACACTGGGGTACAGTACTGGTGGGTACAGGTCTGTCACTGTATAACACTGGGGTACAGTACAGGTGAGTACAGGTCTGTCACTGTATAACACTGGGGTACAGTACAGGTGAGTACAGGTCTGTCACTGTATAACACTGGGGTACAGTGCTGGTGGGTACAAGTCTGTCACTGTATAACACTGGGGTACAGTACTGGTGGGTACAGGTCTGTCACTGTATAACACTGGGGTACAGTAATGGTGGGTACAGGTCTGTCACTGTATAACACTGGGGTACAGTACTGGTGGGTACAGGTCTGTCACTGTATAACACTGGGGTACAGTACTGGTGGGTACAGGTCTGTCACTGTATAACACTGGGGTAAAGTACTGGTGAGTACAGGTCTGTCACTGTATAACACTGGGATACAGTACTGGTGTGGACAGGACTGTCACTGTCTAACACTGGGGTACAGTACAGGTGAGTACAGGTCTGTCACTGTATAACACTGGGGTACAGTACAGGTGAGTACAGGTCTGTCACAGTATAACACTGGGGTACAGTGCTGGTGGGTACAGGTCTGTCACTGTATAACACTGGGGTACAGTACTGGTGGGTACAGGTCTGTCACTGTATAACACTGGGGTACAGTACTGGTGGGTAGAGGTCTGTCACTGTATAACACTGGGGTACAGTACTGGTGGGTACAGGTCTGTCACTGTATAACACTGGGGTACAGTACTGGTGGGTACAGGTCTGTCACTGTATAACACTGGGGTACAGTACTGGTGAGTACAGGTCTGTCACAGTATAACACTGGGGTACAGTACTGGGGGGTACAGGTGTGTAACTGTATAACACTGGGGTACAGTACTGGTGGGGTACAGGTCTGTCACTGTATAACACTGGGGTACAGTACTGGTGGGGACAGGTCTGTCACTGTATAACACTGGGGTACAGTAATGGTGGGTACAGGTCTGTCACTGTATAACACTGGGGTACAGTACTGGTGGGGACAGGTCTGTCACTGTATAACACTGGGGTACAGTACTGGTGAGTACAGGTCTGTCACTGTATAACACTGGGGTACAGTACTGGTGGGTGCAGGTCTGTCACTGTATAACACTGGGGTACAGTACTGGTGGGTACAGGACTGTCACTGTATAACACTGGGATACAGTACTGGTGTGGACAGGACTGTCACTGTATAACACTGGTGTACAGTACTGGTGAGTACAGGTCTGTCACTGTATAACACTGGGGTACAGTACTGGTGAGTACAGGTCTGTCACTGTATAACACTGGGGTACAGTACTGGTGGGGACAGGACTGTCACTGTATAACACTGGGGTACAGTACTGGTGAGTACAGGTCTGTCACAGTATAACACTGGGGTACAGTACTGGGGGGTACAGGTCTGTAACTGTATAACACTGGGGTACAGTACTGGTGGGGTACAGGTCTGTCACTGTATAACACTGGGGTACAGTACTGGTGGGGACAGGTCTGTCACTGTATAACACTGGGGTACAGTACTGGTGGGGTACAGATCTGTCACTGTATAACACTGGGGTACAGTACTGGTGGGGACAGGTCTGTCACTGTATAACACTGGGGTACAGTACTGGTGGGTACAGGTCTGTCACTGTATAACACTGGGGTACAGTAATGGTGGGTACAGGTCTGTCACTGTATAACACTGGGGTACAGTACTGGTGGGTACAGGTCTGTCACTGTATAACACTGGGGTACAGTACTGGTGGGTACAGGTCTGTCACTGTATAACACTGGGGTACAGTACTGGTGGGGACAGGTCTGTCACTGTATAACACAGGGGTACAGTGCTGGTGGGGTACAGGTCTGTCACTGTATAACACTGGGGTACATTACTGGTGGGGACAGGTCTATCACTGTATAACACTGGGGTACAGTACTGGTGAGTACAGGTCTGTCACTATATAACACTGGGGTACAGCACTGGTGAGTACAGGTCTGTCACTGTATAACACTGGGGTACAGTACTGGTGAGTACAGGTCTGTCACTGTATAACACTGGGGTACAGTACTGGTGAGTACAGGTCTGTCACTGTATAGCACTGGGGTACAGTGCTGGTGGGTACAGGTCTGTCACTGTATAACACTGGGGTAAAGTACTGGTGAGTACAGGTCTGTCACTGTATAACACTGGGATACAGTACTGGTGTGGACAGGACTGTCACTGTCTAACACTGGGGTACAGTACTGGTGGGGACAGGTCTGTCACTGTATAACACTGGGGTACAGTACTGGTGGGTACAGGTCTGTCACTGTATAACACTGGGGTACAGTACTGGTGGGTACAGGTCTGTCACTGTATAACACTGGGGTACAGTACAGGTGAGTACAGGTCTGTCACTGTATAACACTGGGGTACAGTACAGGTGAGTACAGGTCTGTCACTGTATAACACTGGGGTACAGTGCTGGTGGGTACAGGTCTGTCACTGTATAACACTGGGGTACAGTACTGGTGGGTACAGGTCTGTCACTGTATAACACTGGGGTACAGTACTGGTGGGTACAGGTCTGTCACTGTATAACACTGGGGTACAGTCCTGGTGGGTACAGGTCTGTCACTGTATAACACTGGGGTACAGTACTGGTGGGTACAGGTCTGTCACTGTATAACACTGGGGTACAGTACTGGTGGGTACAGGTCTGTCACTGTATAACACTGGGGTACAGTACAGGTGAGTACAGGTCTGTCACTGTATAACACTGGGGTACAGTACAGGTGAGTACAGGTCTGTCACTGTATAACACTGGGGTACAGTGCTGGTGGGTACAGGTCTGTCACAGTATAACACTGGGGTACAGTACTGGTGGGTACAGGTCTTTCACTGTATAACACTGGGGTACAGTACTGGTGGGTACAGGTCTGTCACTGTATAACACTGGGGTACAGTACTGGTGGGTACAGGTCTGTCACTGTATAACACTGGGGTACAGTACTGGTGGGTACAGGTCTGTCACTGTATAACACTGGGGTACAGTACTGGTGGGGACAGGTCTGTCACTGTATAACACTGGGGTACAGTACTGGTGGGTACAGGTCTGTCACTGTTTAACACTGGGGTACAGTACTGGTGGGTACAGGTCTGTCACTGTATAACACTGGGGTACAGTACAGGTGAGTACAGGTCTGTCGCTGTATAACACTGGGGTACAGTACAGGTGAGTACAAGTCTGTCACTGTATAACACTGGGGTACAGTGCTGGTGGGTACAGGTCTGTCACTGTATAACACTGGGGTACAGTACTGGTGGGTACAGGTCTGTCACTGTATAACACTGGGGTACAGTACTGGTGGGTAGAGGTCTGTCACTGTATAACACTGGGGTACAGTACTGGTGGGTACAGGTCTGTCACTGTATAACACTGGGGTACAGTACTGGTGGGTACAGGTCTGTCACTGTATAACACTGGGGTACAGTACTGGTGGGTACAGGTCTGTCACAGTATAACACTGGGGTACAGTACTGGGGGGTACAGGTGTGTAACTGTATAACACTGGGGTACAGTACTGGTGGGGTACAGGTCTGTCACTGTATAACACTGGGGTACAGTACTGGTGGGGACAGGTCTGTCACTGTATAACACTGGGGTACAGTAATGGTGGGTACAGGTCTGTCACTGTATAACACTGGGGTACAGTACTGGTGGGGACAGGTCTGTCACTGTATAACACTGGGGTACAGTACTGGTGGGTACAGGTCTGTCACTGTATAACACTGGGGTACAGTACTGGTGGGGACAGGTCTGTCACTGTATAACACAGGGGTACAGTGCTGGTGGGGTACAGGTCTGTCACTGTATAACACTGGGGTACATTACTGGTGGGGACAGGTCTGTCACTGTATAACACTGGGGTACAGTACTGGTGAGTACAGGTCTGTCACTGTATAACACTGGGGTACAGCACTGGTGAGTACAGGTCTGTCACTGTATAACACTGGGGTACAGTACTGGTGAGTACAGGTCTGTCACTGTATAACACTGGGGTACAGTACTGGTGAGTACAGGTCTGTCACTGTATAGCACTGGGGTACAGTACTGGTGGGTACAGGTCTGTCACTGTATAACACTGGGGTAAAGTACTGGTGAGTACAGGTCTGTCACTGTATAACACTGGGATACAGTACTGGTGTGGACAGGACTGTCACTGTATAACACTGGGGTACAGTACTGGTGGGGACAGGTCTGTCACTGTATAACACTGGGGTACAGTACTGGTGGGTACAGGTCTGTCACTGTATAACACTGGGGTACAGTACTGGTGGGTACAGGTCTGTCACTGTATAACACTGGGGTACAGTACAGGTGAGTACAGGTCTGTCACTGTATAACACTGGGGTACAGTACAGGTGAGTACAGGTCTGTCACTGTATAACACTGGGGTACAGTGCTGGTGGGTACAGGTCTGTCACTGTATAACACTGGGGTACAGTACTGGTGGGTACAGGTCTGTCACTGTATAACACTGGGGTACAGTACTGGTGGGTACAGGTCTGTCACTGTATAACACTGGGGTACAGTCCTGGTGGGTACAGGTCTGTCACTGTATAACACTGGGGTACAGTACTGGTGGGTACAGGTCTGTCACTGTATAACACTGGGGTACAGTACTGGTGGGTACAGGTCTGTCACTGTATAACACTGGGGTACAGTACAGGTGAGTACAGGTCTGTCACTGTATAACACTGGGGTACAGTACAGGTGAGTACAGGTCTGTCACTGTATAACACTGGGGTACAGTGCTGGTGGGTACAAGTCTGTCACTGTATAACACTGGGGTACAGTACTGGTGGGTACAGGTCTGTCACTGTATAACACTGGGGTACAGTAATGGTGGGTACAGGTCTGTCACTGTATAACACTGGGGTACAGTACTGGTGGGTACAGGTCTGTCACTGTATAACACTGGGGTACAGTACTGGTGGGTACAGGTCTGTCACTGTATAACACTGGGATACAGTACTGGTGTGGACTGGACTGTCACTGTCTAACACTGGGGTACAGTACTGGTGGGGACAGGTCTGTCACTGTATAACACTGGGGTACAGTACTGGTGGGGAAAGGTCTGTCACTGTATAACACTGGGGTACAGTACTGGTGGGTACAGGTCTGTCACTGTATAACACTGGGGTACAGTACAGGTGAGTACAGGTCTGTCACTGTATAACACTGGGGTACAGTACAGGTGAGTACAGGTCTGTCACTGTATAACACTGGGGTACAGTGCTGGTGGGTACAGGTCTGTCACTGTATAACACTGGGGTACAGTACTGGTGGGTACAGGTCTGTCACTGTATAACACTGGGGTACAGTACTGGTGGGTACAGGTCTGTCACTGTATAACACTGGGGTACAGTCCTGGTGGGTACAGGTCTGTCACTGTATAACACTGGGGTACAGTACTGGTGGGGTACAGGTCTGTCACTGTATAACACTGGGGTACATTACTGGTGGGGACAGGTCTGTCACTGTATAACACTGGGGTACAGTACTGGTGAGTACAGGTCTGTCACTGTATAACACTGGGGTACAGCACTGGTGAGTACAGGTCTGTCACTGTATAACACTGGGGTACAGTACTGGTGAGTACAGGTCTGTCACTGTATAACACTGGGGTACAGTACTGGTGAGTACAGGTCTGTCACTGTATAGCACTGGGGTACAGTGCTGGTGGGTACAGGTCTGTCACTGTATAACACTGGGGTAAAGTACTGGTGAGTACAGGTCTGTCACTGTATAACACTGGGATACAGTACTGGTGTGGACAGGACTGTCACTGTATAACACTGGGGTACAGTACTGGTGGGGACAGGTCTGTCACTGTATAACACTGGGGTACAGTACTGGTGGGTACAGGTCTGTCACTGTATAACACTGGGGTACAGTACTGGTGGGTACAGGTCTGTCACTGTATAACACTGGGGTACAGTACAGGTGAGTACAGGTCTGTCACTGTATAACACTGGGGTACAGTACAGGTGAGTACAGGTCTGTCACTGTATAACACTGGGGTACAGTGCTGGTGGGTACAGGTCTGTCACTGTATAACACTGGGGTACAGTACTGGTGGGTACAGGTCTGTCACTGTATAACACTGGGGTACAGTACTGGTGGGTACAGGTCTGTCACTGTATAACACTGGGGTACAGTCCTGGTGGGTACAGGTCTGTCACTGTATAACACTGGGGTACAGTACTGGTGGGTACAGGCCTGTCACTGTATAACACTGGGGTACAGTACTGGTGGGTACAGGTCTGTCACTGTATAACACTGGGGTACAGTACAGGTGAGTACAGGTCTGTCACTGTATAACACTGGGGTACAGTACAGGTGAGTACAGGTCTGTCACTGTATAACACTGGGGTACAGTGCTGGTGGGTACAAGTCTGTCACTGTATAACACTGGGGTACAGTACTGGTGGGTACAGGTCTGTCACTGTATAACACTGGGGTACAGTAATGGTGGGTACAGGTCTGTCACTGTATAACACTGGGGTACAGTACTGGTGGGTACAGGTCTGTCACTGTATAACACTGGGGTACAGTACTGGTGGGTACAGGTCTGTCACTGTATAACTCTGGGGTACAGTACTGGTGGGTACAGGTCTGTCACTGTATAACACTGGGGTACAGTCCTGGTGGGTACAGGTCTGTCACTGTATAACACTGGGGTACAGTACTGGTGGGTACAGGTCTGTCACTGTATCACACTGGGGTACAGTACTGGTGGGTACAGGTCTGTCACTGTATAACACTGGGGTACAGTACAGGTGAGTACAGGTCTGTCACTGTATAACACTGGGGTACAGTACAGGTGAGTACAGGTCTGTCACTGTATAACACTGGGGTACAGTGTTGGTGGGTACAGGTCTGTCACTGTATAACACTGGGGTACAGTACTGGTGGGTACAGGTCTGTCACTGTATAACACTGGGGTACAGTACTGGTGGGTACAGGTCTGTCACTGTATAACACTGGGGTACAGTACTGGTGGGTACAGGTCTGTCACTGTATAACACTGGGGTACAGTACTGGTGGGTACAGGTCTGTCACTGTATAACACTGGGGTACAGTACTGGTGGGGACAGGTCTGTCACTGTATAACACTGGGGTACAGTACTGGTGGGTACAGGTCTGTCACTGTATAACACTGGGGTACAGTACTGGTGGGTACAGGTCTGTCACTGTATAACACTGGGGTACAGTACAGGTGAGTACAGGTCTGTCACTGTATAACACTGGGGTACAGTACAGGTGAGTACAGGTCTGTCACTGTATAACACTGGGGTACAGTGCTGGTGGGTACAGGTCTGTCACTGTATAACACTGGGGTACAGTACTGGTGGGTACAGGTCTGTCACTGTATAACACTGGGGTACAGTACTGGTGGGTAGAGGTCTGTCACTGTATAACACTGGGGTACAGTACTGGTGGGTACAGGTCTGTCACTGTATAACACTGGGGTACAGTACTGGTGGGTACAGGTCTGTCACTGTATAACACTGGGGTACAGTACTGGTGAGTACAGGTCTGTCACAGTATAACACTGGGGTACAGTACTGGGGGGTACAGGTGTGTAACTGTATAACACTGGGGTACAGTACTGGTGGGGTATAGGTCTGTCACTGTATAACACTGGGGTACAGTACTGGTGGGGACAGGTCTGTCACTGTATAACACTGGGGTACAGTAATGGTGGGTACAGGTCTGTCACTGTATAACACTGGGGTACAGTACTGGTGGGGACAGGTCTGTCACTGTATAACACTGGGGTACAGTACTGGTGGGTACAGGTCTGTCACTGTATAACACTGGGGTACAGTACTGGTGGGGACAGGTCTGTCACTGTATAACACAGGGGTACAGTGCTGGTGGGGTACAGGTCTGTCACTGTATAACACTGGGGTACATTACTGGTGGGGACAGGTCTGTCACTGTATAACACTGGGGTCCAGGACTGGTGAGTACAGGTCTGTCACTGTATAACACTGGGGTACAGCACTGGTGAGTACAGGTCTGTCACTGTATAACACTTGGGTACAGTACTGGTGAGTACAGGTCTGTCACTGTATAACACTGGGGTACAGTACTGGTGAGTACAGGTCTGTCACTGTATAGCACTGGGGTACAGTGCTGGTGGGTACAGGTCTGTCACTGTATAACACTGGGGTAAAGTACTGGTGAGTACAGGTCTGTCACTGTATAACACTGGGATACAGTACTGGTGTGGACAGGACTGTCACTGAATAACACTGGGGTACAGTACTGGTGGGGACAGGTCTGTCACTGTATAACACTGGGGTACAGTACTGGTGGGGACAGGTCTGTCACTGTATAACACTGGGGTATAGTACTGGTGGGTACAGGTCTGTCACTGTATAACACTGGGGTACAGTACAGGTGAGTACAGGTCTGTCACTGTATAACACTGGGGTACAGTACAGGTGAGTACAGGTCTGTCACTGTATAACACTGGGGTACAGTGCTGGTGGGTACAGGTCTGTCACTGTATAACACTGGGGTACAGTACTGGTGGGTACAGGTCTGTCACTGTATAACACTGGGGTACAGTACTGGTGGGTACAGGTCTGTCACTGTATAACACTGGGGTACAGTCCTGGTGGGTACAGGTCTGTCACTGTATAACACTGGGGTACAGTACTGGTGGGTACAGGTCTGTCACTGTATAACACTGGGGTACAGTACTGGTGGGTACAGGTCTGTCACTGTATAACACTGGGGTACAGTACAGGTGAGTACAGGTCTGTCACTGTATAACACTGGGGTACAGTACAGGTGAGTACAGGTCTGTCACTGTATAACACTGGGGTACAGTGCTGGTGGGTACAAGTCTGTCACTGTATAACACTGGGGTACAGTACTGGTGGGTACAGGTCTGTCACTGTATAACACTGGGGTACAGTACTGGTGGGTACAGGTCTGTCACTGTATAACACTGGGGTACAGTACTGGGGGGGTACAGGTCTGTCACTGTATAACACTGGGGTACAGTACTGGTGGGGACAGGTCTGTCACTGTATAACACTGGGGTACAGTACTGGTGGGTACAGGTCTGTCACTGTATAACACTGGGGTACAGTAATGGTGGGTACAGGTCTGTCACTGTATAACACTGGGGTACAGTACTGGTGGGTACAGGTCTGTCACTGTATAACACTGGGGTACAGTACTGGTGGGTACAGGTCTGTCACTGTATAACACTGGGGTACAGTACTGGTGGGTACAGGTCTGTCACTGTATAACACTGGGGTACAGTAATGGTGGGTACAGGTCTGTCACTGTATAACACTGGGGTACAGAACTGGTGGGTACAGGTCTGTCACTGTATAACACTGAGGTACAGTACTGGTGGTGACAGGTCTGTCACTGTGTAACACTGGGGTACAGTACTGGTGGGGTACAGGTCTGTCACTGTATAACACTGGGGTACAGTACTGGTGGGGTACAGGTCTGTCACTGTATAACACTGGGGTACAGTACTGCTGGGGACAGGTCTGTCACTGTATAACACTGGGGTACAGTACTGGTGGGTACAGGTCTGTCACTGTATAACACTGGGGTACAGTACTGGTGGGGACAGGTCTGTCACTGTATAACACTGGGGTACAGAACTGTCATTGTATAACACTGAGGTACAGTACTGGTGGTGACAGGTCTGTCACTGTGTAACACTGGGGTACAGTACTGGTGGGGTACAGGTCTGTCACTGTATAACACTGGGGTACAGTACTGGTGGGGTACAGGTCTGTCACTGTATAACACTGGGGTACAGAACTGGTGGGTACAGTTCTGTCACTGTATAACACTGAGGTACAGTACTGGTGGTGACAGGTCTGTCACTGTGTAACACTGGGGTACAGTACTGGTGGGGTACAGGTCTGTCACTGTATAACACTGGGGTACAGTACTGGTGGGGTACAGGTCTGTCACTGTATAACACTGGGGTACAGTACTGGTGGGGACAGGCCTGTCACTGTATAACACTGGGGTACAGTACTGGTGGGTACAGGTCTGTCACTGTATAACACTGGGGTACAGTACTGGTGGGGACAGGTCTGTCACTGTATAACACTGGGGTACAGTACTGGTGGGGTACAGGTCTGTCACTGTATAACACTGGGGTACAGTACTGGTGGGGTACAGGTCTGTCACTGTATAACACTGGGGTACAGTACTGGTGGGTACAGGTCTGTCACTGTATAACACTGGGGTACAGTACTGGTGGGGACAGGTCTGTCACTGTATAACACTGGGGTACAGAACTGGTGGGTACAAGTCTGTCACTGTATAACACAGAGGTACAGTACTGGTGGTGACAGGTCTGTCACTGTGTAACACTGGGGTACAGTACTGGTGGGGTACAGGTCTGTCACTGTATAACACTGGGGTACAGTACTGGTGGGGTACAGGTCTGTCACTGTATAACACTGGGGTACAGAACTGGTGGGTACAGGTCTGTCACTGTATAACACTGAGGTACAGTACTGGTGGTGACAGGTCTGTCACTGTGTAACACTGGGGTACAGTACTGGTGGGGTACAGGTCTGTCACTGTATAACACTGGGGTACAGTACTGGTGGGGTACAGGTCTGTCACTGTATAACACTGGGGTACAGTACTGGTGGGTACAGGTCTGTCACTGTATAACACTGGGGTACAGTACTGGTGGGGACAGGTCTGTCACTGTATAACACTGGGGTACAGTACTGGTGGGTACAGGTCTGTCACTGTATAACACTGGGGTACAGTACTGGTGGGGTACAGGTCTGTCACTGTATAACACTGGGGTACAGTACTGGTGGGTACAGGTCTGTCACTGTATAACACTGGGGTACAGTACTGGTGGGGACAGGTCTGTCACTGTATAACACTGGGGTACAGGTCTGTCACTGTATAACACTGGGATACAGTACTGGTGGGGTCAGGTCTGTCACTGTATAACACTGGGGTACAGTACTGGTGGGTACAGGTCTGTCACTGTATAACACTGAGGTACAGTTCTGGTGGGTACAGGTCTGTCACTGTATAACACTGGGGTACAGTACTGGTGGGGACAGGTCTGTCACTGTATAACACTGGGGTACAGTACTGGTGGGTACAGGTCTGTCACTGTATAACACTGGGGTACAGTACTGGTGGGGTACAGGTCTGTCACTGTATAACACTGGGGTACAGTACTGGTGGGTACAGGTCTGTCACTGTATAACACTGGGGTACAGTACTGGTGGGTACAGGTCTGTCACTGTATAACACTGGGGTACAGTACAGGTGAGTACAGGTCTGTCACTGTATAACACTGGGGTACAGTACAGGTGAGTACAGGTCTGTCACTGTATAACACTGGGGTACAGTGCTGGTGGGTACAGGTCTGTCACTGTATAACACTGGGGTACAGTACTGGTGGGTACAGGTCTGTCACTGTATAACACTGGGGTACAGTACTGGTGGGTACAGGTCTGTCACTGTATAACACTGGGGTACAGTACTGGTGGGTACAGGTCTGTCACTGTATAACACTGGGGTACAGTACTGGTGGGTACAGGTCTGTCACTGTATAACACTGGGGTTCAGTACTGGTGGGGACAGGTCTGTCACTGTATAACACTGGGGTACAGTACTGGTGGGTACAGGTCTGTCACTGTATAACACTGGGGTACAGTACTGGTGGGTACAGGTCTGTCACTGTATAACACTGGGGTACAGTACAGGTGAGTACAGGTCTGTCACTGTATAACACTGGGGTACAGTACAGGTGAGTACAGGTCTGTCACTGTATAACTCTGGGGTACAGTGCTGGTGGGTACAGGTCTGTCACTGTATAACACTGGGGTACAGTACTGGTGGGTACAGGTCTGTCACTGTATAACACTGGGGTACAGTACTGGTGGGTAGAGGTCTGTCACTGTATAACACTGGGGTACAGTACTGGTGGGTACAGGTCTGTCACTGTATAACACTGGGGTACAGTACTGGTGGGTACAGGTCTGTCACTGTATAACACTGGGGTACAGTACTGGTGAGTACAGGTCTGTCACAGTATAACACTGGGGTACAGTACTGGGGGGTACAGGTGTGTAACTGTATAACACTGGGGTACAGTACTGGTGGGGTACAGGTCTGTCACTGTATAACACTGGGGTACAGTACTGGTGGGGACAGGTCTGTCACTGTATAACACTGGGGTACAGTAATGGTGGGTACAGGTCTGTCACTGTATAACACTGGGGTACAGTACTGGTGGGGACAGGTCTGTCACTGTATAACACTGGGGTACAGTACTGGTGGGTACAGGTCTGTCACTGTATAACACTGGGGTACAGTACTGGTGGGGACAGGTCTGTCACTGTATAACACAGGGGTACAGTGCTGGTGGGGTACAGGTCTGTCACTGTATAACACTGGGGTACATTACTGGTGGGGACAGGTCTGTCACTGTACAACACTGGGGTACAGTACTGGTGAGTACAGGTCTGTCACTGTATAACACTGGGGTACAGTACTGGTGGGGACAGGTCTGTCACTGTATAACACTGGGGTACAGTACTGGTGGGTACAGGTCTGTCACTGTATAACACTGGGGTACAGTACTGGTGGGGACAGGTCTGTCACTGTATAACACAGGGGTACAGTGCTGGTGGGGTACAGGTCTGTCACTGTATAACACTGGTGTACATTACTGGTGGGGACAGGTCTGTCACTGTATAACACTGGGGTACAGTACTGGTGAGTACAGGTCTGTCACTGTATAACACTGGGGTACAGCACTGGTGAGTACAGGTCTGTCACTGTATAACACTGGGGTACAGTACTGGTGGGTACAGGTCTGTCACTGTATAACACTGGGGTACAGTACTGGTGGGGACAGGTCTGTCACTGTATAACACAGGGGTACAGTGCTGGTGGGGTACAGGTCTGTCACTGTATAACACTGGGGCACATTACTGGTGGGGACAGGTCTGTCACTGTATAACACTGGGGTACAGTACAGGTGAGTACAGGTCTGTCACTGTATAACACTGGGGTACAGTACAGGTGAGTACAGGTCTGTCACTGTATAAAACTGGGGTACAGTGCTGGTGGGTACAGGTCTGTCACTGTATAACACTGGGGTACAGTACTGGTGGGTACAGGTCTGTCACTGTATAACACTGGGGTACAGTACTGGTGGGTACAGGTCTGTCACTGTATAACACTGGGGTACAGTACTGGTGGGTACAGGTCTGTCACTGTATAACACTGGGGTACAGTACTGGTGGGTACAGGTCTGTCACTGTATAACACTGGGGTACAGTACTGGTGGGGACAGGTCTGTCACTGTATAACACTGGGGTACAGTACTGGTGGGTACAGGTCTGTCACTGTATAACACTGGGGTACAGTACTGGGGGGGTACAGGTCTGTCACTGTATAACACTGGGGTACAGTACTGGTGGGGTACAGGTCTGTCACTGTATAACACTGGGGTACAGAACTGTCACTGTATAACACTGAGGTACAGTACTGGTGGTGACAGGTCTGTCACTGTGTAACACTGGGGTACAGTACTGGTGGGGTACAGGTCTGTCACTGTATAACACTGGGGTACAGTACTGGTGGGGTACAGGTCTGTCACTGTATAACACTGGGGTACAGAACTGGTGGGTACAGGTCTGTCACTGTATAACACTGAGGTACAGTACAGGTGGTGACAGGTCTGTCACTGTGTAACACTGGGGTACAGTACTGGTGGGGTACAGGTCTGTCACTGTATAACACTGGGGTACAGTACTGGTGGGGTACAGGTCTGTCACTGTATAACACTGGGGTACAGTACTGGTAGGGACAGGTCTGTCACTGTATAACACTGGGGTACAGTACTGGTGGGTACAGGTCTGTCACTGTATAACACTGGGGTACAGTACTGGTGGGGACAGGTCTGTCACTGTATAACACTGGGGTACAGTACTGGTGGGGTACAGGTCTGTCACTGTATAACACTGGGGTACAGTACTGGTGGGGTACAGGTCTGTCACTGTATAACACTGGGGTACAGTACTGGTGGGGACAGGTCTGTCACTGTATAACACTGGGGTACAGTACTGGTGGGTACAGGTCTGTCACTGTATAACACTGGGGTACAGTACTGGTGCGGACAGGTCTGTCACTGTATAACACTGGGGTACAGAACTGGTGGGTACAGGTCTGTCACTGTATAACACTGAGGTACAGTACTGGTGGTGACAGGTCTGTCACTGTGTAACACTGGGGTACAGTACTGGTGGGGTACAGGCCTGTCACTGTATAACACTGGGGTACAGTACTGGTGGGGTACTGGTCTGTCACTGTATAACACTGGGGTACAAAACTGGTGGGTACAGGTCTGTCACTGTATAACACTGAGGTACAGTACTGGTGGTGACAGGTCTGTCACTGTGTAACACTGGGGTACAGTACTGGTGGGGTACAGGTCTGTCACTGTATAACACTGGGGTACAGTACTGGTGGGGTACAGGTCTGTCACTGTATAACACTGGGGTACAGTACTGGTGGGTACAGGTCTGTCACTGTATAACACTGGGGTACAGTACTGGTGGGGACAGGTCTGTCACTGTATAACACTGGGGTACAGTACTGGTGGGTACAGGTCTGTCACTGTATAACACTGGGGTACAGTACTGGTGGGGTACAGGTCTGTCACTGTATAACACTGGGGTACAGTACTGGTGGGTACAGGTCTGTCACTGTATAACACTGGGGTACAGTACTGGTGGGGACAGGTCTGTCACTGTATAACACTGGGGTACAGGTCTGTCACTGTATAACACTGGGGTACAGTACTGGTGGGGTCAGGTCTGTCAGTGTATAACACTGGGATACAGTACTGGTGGGTACAGGTCTGTCACTGTATAACAATGAGGTACAGTTCTGGTGGGTACAGGTCTGTCACTGTATAACACTGGGGTACAGTACTGGTGGGGACAGGTCTGTCACTGTATAACACTGGGGTACAGTAGTGGTGGGTACAGGTCTGTCACTGTATAACACTGGGGTACAGTACTGGTGGGGTACAGGTCTGTCACTGTATAACACTGGGGTACAGTACTGGTGGGTACAGGTCTGTCACTGTATAACACTGGGGTACAGTACTGGTGGGGACAGGTCTGTCACTGTATAACACTGGGGTACAGTACTGGTGGGGTACAGGTCTGTCACTGTATAACACTGGGGTACAGTACTGGTGGGTACAGGTCTGTCACTGTATAACACTGGGGTACAGTACTGGTGTGGTACAGGTCTGTCACTGTATAACACTGGGGTACAGTACTGGTGGGGACAGGTCTGTCACTGTATAACACTGGGGTACAGTACTGGTGGGTACAGGTCTGTCACTGTATAACACTGGGGTACAGTACTGGTGGGGACAGGTCTGTCACTGTATAACACTGGGGTACAGTACTGGTGGGTACAGGTCTGTCACTGTATAACACTGGGGTACAGTACTGGTGGGTACAGGTCTGTCACTGTATAACACTGGGGTACAGTACTGGTGGGTGCAGGTCTGTCACTGTATAACACTGGGGTACAGTACTGGTGGGTGCAGGTCTGTCACTGTATAACACTGGGGTACAGTACTGGTGGGTGCAGGTCTGTCACTGTATAACACTGGGGTACAGTACTGGTGGGTGCAGGTCTGTCACTGTATAACACTGGGGTACAGTACTGGTGGGTACAGGTCTGTCACTGTATAACACTGGGGTACAGTACTGGTGGGTGCAGGTCTGTCACTGTATAACACTGGGGTACAGTACTGGTGGGGACAGGTCTGTCACTGTATAACACTGGGGTACAGTACTGGTGGGTACAGGTCTGTCACTGTATAACACTGGGGTACAGTACTGGTGGGGACAGGTCTGTCACTGTATAACACTGGGGTACAGTACTGGTGGGTACAGGTCTGTCACTGTATAACACTGGGGTACAGTACTGGTGGGTACAGGTCTGTCACTGTATAACACTGGGGTACAGTACTGGTGGGTACAGGTCTGTGACTGTATAACACTGGGGTACAGTACTGGTGGGTGCAGGTCTGTCACTGTATAACACTGGGGTACAGTACTGGTGGGTGCAGGTCTGTCACTGTATAACACTGGGGTACAGTACTGGTGGGTACAGGTCTGTCACTGTATAACACTGGGGTACAGTACTGGTGGGTGCAGGTCTGTCACTGTATAACACTGGGGTACAGTACTGGTGGGTACAGGTCTGTCACTGTATAACACTGGGGTACAGTACTGGTGAGTACAGGTCTGTCACTGTATAACACTGGGGTACAGTACTGGTGGGGTACAGGTCTGTCACTGTATAACACTGGGGTACAGTACTGGTGGGGACAGGTCTGTCACTGTATAACACTGGGGTACAGTACTGGTGGGGACAGGTCTGTCACTGTATAACACTGGGGTACAGTACTGGTGGGGACAGGTCTGTCACTGTATAACACTGGGGTACAGTACTGGTGGGGACAGGTCTGTCACTGTATAACACTGGGGTACAGTACTGGTGGGGACAGGTCTGTCACTGTATAACACTGGGGTACAGTACTGGTGGGGTACAGGTCTGTCACTGTATAACACTGGGGTACAGTACTGGTGGGTACAGGTCTGTCACTGTATAACACTGGGGTACAGTACTGGTGGGGACAGGTCTGTCACTGTATAACACTGGGGTACAGTACTGGTGGGGACAGGTCTGTCACTGTATAACACTGGGATACAGTACTGGTGGGGACAGGTCTGTCACTGTATAACACTGGGGGACAGTGCTGTTGAGTACAGGTCTGTCACTGTATAACACTGGGGTACAGTACTGGTGGGTACAGGTCTGTCACTGTATAACACTGGGATACAGTAATGGTGGGGACAGGTCTGTCACAGTATAACACTGGGGTACAGTACTGGTGGGGTACAGGTCTGTCATTGTATAACACTGGGGTACAGTGCTGTTGAGTACAGGTCTGTCACTGTATAACACTGGGATACAGTACTGGTGGGTACAGGTCTGTCACTGTATAACACTGGGGTACAGTACTGGTGGGTGCAGGTCTGTCACTGTATAACACTGGGGTACAGTACTGGTGGGGTACAGGTCTGTCATTGTATAACACTGGGGTACAGTGCTGTTGAGTACAGGTCTGTCAGAGGATAACACTGGGATACAGTACTGGGGGGTACAGGTCTGTCACTGTATAACACTGGGGTACAGTACTGGTGGGGTACAGGTCTGTCATTGTATAACACTGGGGTACAGTGCTGTTGAGTACAGGTCTGTCACTGTATAACACTGGGATACAGTACTGGTGGGTACAGGTCTGTCACTGTATAACACTGGGGTACAGTACTGGTGGGGGCAGGTCTGTCACTGTATAACACTGGGGTACAGTACTGGTGGGGTACAGGTCTGTCATTGTATAACACTGGGGTACAGTGCTGTTGAGTACAGGTCTGTCAGTGTATAACACTGGGATACAGTACTGGTGGGGACAGGTCTGTCACTGTATAACACTGGGGTACAGTACTGGTGGGTACAGGTCTGTCACTGTATAACACTGGGGTACAGTACTGGTGGGTGCAGGTCTGTCACTGTATAACACTGGGGTACAGTACTGGTGGGTACAGGTCTGTCACTGTATAACACTGGGGTACAGTACTGGTGAGTACAGGTCTGTCACTGTATAACACTGGGGTACAGTACTGGTGGGGTACAGGTCTGTCACTGTATAACACTGGGGTGCAGTACTGGTGGGGACAGGTCTGTCACTGTATAACACTGGGGTACAGTACTGGTGGGGACAGGTCTGTCACTGTATAACACTGGGGTACAGTACTGGTGGGGACAGGTCTGTCACTGTATAACACTGGGGTACAGTACTGGTGGGGACAGGTCTGTCACTGTATAACACTGGGGTACAGTACTGGTGGGGACAGGTCTGTCACTGTATAACACTGGGGTACAGTACTGGTGGGGTACAGGTCTGTCACTGTATAACACTGGGGTACAGTACTGGTGGGTACAGGTCTGTCACTGTATAACACTGGGGTACAGTACTGGTGGGGACAGGTCTGTCACTGTATAACACTGGGGTACAGTACTGGTGGGGACAGGTCTGTCACTGTATAACACTGGGATACAGTACTGGTGGGGACAGGTCTGTCACTGTATAACACTGGGGGACAGTGCTGTTGAGTACAGGTCTGTCACTGTATAACACTGGGGTACAGTACTGGTGGGTACAGGTCTGTCACTGTATAACACTGGGATACAGTAATGGTGGGGACAGGTCTGTCACAGTATAACACTGGGGTACAGTACTGGTGGGGTACAGGTCTGTCATTGTATAACACTGGGGTACAGTGCTGTTGAGTACAGGTCTGTCACTGTATAACACTGGGATACAGTACTGGTGGGTACAGGTCTGTCACTGTATAACACTGGGGTACAGTACTGGTGGGTGCAGGTCTGTCACTGTATAACACTGGGGTACAGTACTGGTGGGGTACAGGTCTGTCATTGTATAACACTGGGGTACAGTGCTGTTGAGTACAGGTCTGTCAGAGGATAACACTGGGATACAGTACTGGGGGGTACAGGTCTGTCACTGTATAACACTGGGGTACAGTACTGGTGGGGTACAGGTCTGTCATTGTATAACACTGGGGTACAGTGCTGTTGAGTACAGGTCTGTCACTGTATAACACTGGGATACAGTACTGGTGGGTACAGGTCTGTCACTGTATAACACTGGGGTACAGTACTGGTGGGGGCAGGTCTGTCACTGTATAACACTGGGGTACAGTACTGGTGGGGTACAGGTCTGTCATTGTATAACACTGGGGTACAGTGCTGTTGAGTACAGGTCTGTCAGTGTATAACACTGGGATACAGTACTGGTGGGGACAGGTCTGTCACTGTATAACACTGGGGTACAGTACTGGTGGGGACAGGTCTGTCACTGTATAACACTGGGGTACAGTACTGGTGGGTACAGGTCTGTCACTGTATAACACTGGGGTACAGTACTGGTGAGTACAGGTCTGTCACTGTATAACACTGGGGTACAGTACTGGTGGGTACAGGTCTGTCACTGTATAACACTGGGGTACAGTACTGGTGAGTACAGGTCTGTCACTGGATAACACTGGGGTACAGTACTGGTGGGGACAGGTCAGTCACTGTATAACACTGGGGTACAGTACTGGTGGGTACAGGTCTGTCATTGTATAACACTGGGGTACAGTACTGGTGGGGACAGGTCTGTCACTGTATAACACTGGGGTACAGTACTGGTGGGTACAGGTCTGTCACTGTATAACACTGGGGTACAGCACTGGTGGGTACAGGTCTGTCACTGTATAACACTGGGGTACAGTACTGGTGGGGACAGGTCTGTCACTGTATAACACTGGGGTACAGTACTGGTGGGGTACAGGTCTGTCACTGTATAACACTGGGATACAGCACTGGTGGGGACAGGTCTGTCACTGTATAACACTGGGGTACAGTACTGGTGGGGACAGGTCTGTCACTGTATAACACTGGGGTACAGTAATGGTGGGGACAGGTCTGTCACAGTATAACACTGGGGTACAGTACTGGTGAGTACAGGTCTGTCAATGTATAACACTGGGATACAGTACTGGTGGGGACAGGTCTGTCACTGTATAACACTGGGGTACAGTACTGGTGGGGACAGGTCTGTCACTGTATAACACTGGGATACAGTACTGGTGGGGACAGGTCTGTCACTGTATAACACTGGGGTACAGTACTGGTGGGGACAGGTCTGTCACTGTATAACACTGGGGTACAGTACTGGTGGGTACAGGTCTGTCATTGTATAACACTGGGGTACAGTACTGGTGGGGACAGGTCTGTCACTGCATAACACTGGGGTACAGTACTGGTGGGTACAGGTCTGTCATTGTATAACACTGGGGTACAGTACTGGTGGGGACAGGTCTGTCACTGTATAACACTGGGGTACAGTACTGGTGGGGACAGGTCTGTCACTGTATAACACTGGGGTACAGTACTGGTGGGGACAGGTCTGTCACTGTATAACACTGGGGTACAGTACTGGTGGGGACAGGTCTGTCACTGTATAACACTGGGGTACAGTACTGGTGAGGACAGGTCTGTCACTGTATAACACTGGGGTACAGCACTGGTGGGTACAGGTCTGTCACTGTATAACACTGGGGTACAGTACTGGTGGGGACAGGTCTGTCACTGTATAACACTGAGCTACAGTACTGGGGGGGTACAGGTCTGTCACTGTATAACACTGGGGTACAGTACTGGTGGGGTGCAGGTCTGTCACTGTATAACACTGGGGTACAGTACTGGTGGGGACAGGTCTGTCACTGTATAACACTGGGGTACAGTACTGGTGGGGACAGGTCTGTCACTGTATAACACTGGGGTACAGTACTGGTGGGGACAGGTCTGTCACTGTATAACACTGGGGTACAGTACTGGTGAGTACAGGTCTGTCACTGTATAACACTGGGGTACAGTAATGGTGGGTACAGGTCTGTCACTGTATAACACTGGGGTACAGTACTGGTGGGGACAGGACTGTCACTGTATAACACTGGGGTACAGCACTGGTGAGTACAGGTCTGTCACTGTATAACACTGGGGTTCAGTACTGGTGGGGACAGGTCTGTCACTGTATAACACTGGGGTACAGTACTGGTGGGGACAGGTCTGTCACTGTATAACACTGGGGTACAGTACTGGTGGGTACAGGGCTGTCACTGTATAACACTGGGGTACAGTACTGGTGGGGTACAGGTCTGTCACTGTATAACACTGGGGTACAGTACTGGTGGGGACAGGTCTGTCACTGTATAACACTGGGGTACAGTACTGGTGGGGACAGGTCTGTCACTGTATAACACTGGGGTACAGTACTGGTGGGGACAGGTCTGTCACTGTATAACACTGGGGTACAGTACTGGTGGGGACAGGTCTGTCACTGTATAACACTGGGGTACAGTACTGGTGGGGACAGGTCTGTCACTGTATAACACTGGGGTACAGTACTGGTGGGGACAGGTCTGTCACTGTATAACACTGGGGTACAGTACTGGTGGGGTACAGGTCTGTCACTGTATAACACTGGGGTACAGTACTGGTGGGTACAGGTCTGTCACTGTATAACACTGGGGTACAGTACTGGTGGGGACAGGTCTGTCACTGTATAACACTGGGGTACAGTACTGGTGGGGACAGGTCTGTCACTGTATAACACTGGGATACAGTACTGGTGGGGACAGGTCTGTCACTGTATAACACTGGGGGACAGTGCTGTTGAGTACAGGTCTGTCACTGTATAACACTGGGGTACAGTACTGGTGGGTACAGGTCTGTCACTGTATAACACTGGGATACAGTAATGGTGGGGACAGGTCTGTCACAGTATAACACTGGGGTACAGTACTGGTGGGGTACAGGTCTGTCATTGTATAACACTGGGGTACAGTGCTGTTGAGTACAGGTCTGTCACTGTATAACACTGGGATACAGTACTGGTGGGTACAGGTCTGTCACTGTATAACACTGGGGTACAGTACTGGTGGGTGCAGGTCTGTCACTGTATAACACTGGGGTACAGTACTGGTGGGGTACAGGTCTGTCATTGTATAACACTGGGGTACAGTGCTGTTGAGTACAGGTCTGTCAGAGGATAACACTGGGATACAGTACTGGGGGGTACAGGTCTGTCACTGTATAACACTGGGGTACAGTACTGGTGGGGTACAGGTCTGTCATTGTATAACACTGGGGTACAGTGCTGTTGAGTACAGGTCTGTCACTGTATAACACTGGGATACAGTACTGGTGGGTACAGGTCTGTCACTGTATAACACTGGGGTACAGTACTGGTGGGGGCAGGTCTGTCACTGTATAACACTGGGGTACAGTACTGGTGGGGTACAGGTCTGTCATTGTATAACACTGGGGTACAGTGCTGTTGAGTACAGGTCTGTCAGTGTATAACACTGGGATACAGTACTGGTGGGGACAGGTCTGTCACTGTATAACACTGGGGTACAGTACTGGTGGGGACAGGTCTGTCACTGTATAACACTGGGGTACAGTACTGGTGGGTACAGGTCTGTCACTGTATAACACTGGGGTACAGTACTGGTGAGTACAGGTCTGTCACTGTATAACACTGGGGTACAGTACTGGTGGGTACAGGTCTGTCACTGTATAACACTGGGGTACAGTACTGGTGAGTACAGGTCTGTCACTGGATAACACTGGGGTACAGTACTGGTGGGGACAGGTCAGTCACTGTATAACACTGGGGTACAGTACTGGTGGGTACAGGTCTGTCATTGTATAACACTGGGGTACAGTACTGGTGGGGACAGGTCTGTCACTGTATAACACTGGGGTACAGTACTGGTGGGTACAGGTCTGTCACTGTATAACACTGGGGTACAGCACTGGTGGGTACAGGTCTGTCACTGTATAACACTGGGGTACAGTACTGGTGGGGACAGGTCTGTCACTGTATAACACTGGGGTACAGTACTGGTGGGGTACAGGTCTGTCACTGTATAACACTGGGATACAGCACTGGTGGGGACAGGTCTGTCACTGTATAACACTGGGGTACAGTACTGGTGGGGACAGGTCTGTCACTGTATAACACTGGGGTACAGTAATGGTGGGGACAGGTCTGTCACAGTATAACACTGGGGTACAGTACTGGTGAGTACAGGTCTGTCAATGTATAACACTGGGATACAGTACTGGTGGGGACAGGTCTGTCACTGTATAACACTGGGGTACAGTACTGGTGGGGACAGGTCTGTCACTGTATAACACTGGGATACAGTACTGGTGGGGACAGGTCTGTCACTGTATAACACTGGGGTACAGTACTGGTGGGGACAGGTCTGTCACTGTATAACACTGGGGTACAGTACTGGTGGGTACAGGTCTGTCATTGTATAACACTGGGGTACAGTACTGGTGGGTACAGGTCTGTCACTGCATAACACTGGGGTACAGTACTGGTGGGTACAGGTCTGTCATTGTATAACACTGGGGTACAGTACTGGTGGGGACAGGTCTGTCACTGTATAACACTGGGGTACAGTACTGGTGGGGACAGGTCTGTCACTGTATAACACTGGGGTACAGTACTGGTGGGGACAGGTCTGTCACTGTATAACACTGGGGTACAGTACTGGTGGGGACAGGTCTGTCACTGTATAACACTGGGGTACAGTACTGGTGAGGACAGGTCTGTCACTGTATAACACTGGGGTACAGCACTGGTGGGTACAGGTCTGTCACTGTATAACACTGGGGTACAGTACTGGTGGGGACAGGTCTGTCACTGTATAACACTGAGCTACAGTACTGGGGGGGTACAGGTCTGTCACTGTATAACACTGGGGTACAGTACTGGTGGGGTGCAGGTCTGTCACTGTATAACACTGGGGTACAGTACTGGTGGGGACAGGTCTGTCACTGTATAACACTGGGGTACAGTACTGGTGGGGACAGGTCTGTCACTGTATAACACTGGGGTACAGTACTGGTGGGGACAGGTCTGTCACTGTATAACACTGGGGTACAGTACTGGTGAGTACAGGTCTGTCACTGTATAACACTGGGGTACAGTAATGGTGGGTACAGGTCTGTCACTGTATAACACTGGGGTACAGTACTGGTGGGGACAGGACTGTCACTGTATAACACTGGGGTACAGCACTGGTGAGTACAGGTCTGTCACTGTATAACACTGGGGTTCAGTACTGGTGGGGACAGGTCTGTCACTGTATAACACTGGGGTACAGTACTGGTGGGGACAGGTCTGTCACTGTATAACACTGGGGTACAGTACTGGTGGGTACAGGGCTGTCACTGTATAACACTGGGGTACAGTACTGGTGGGGTACAGGTCTGTCACTGTATAACACTGGGGTACAGTACTGGTGGGGACAGGTCTGTCACTGTATAACACTGGGGTACAGTACTGGTGGGGACAGGTCTGTCACTGTATAACACTGGGGTACAGTACTGGTGGGGACAGGTCTGTCACTGTATAACACTGGGGTACAGTACTGGTGGGGACAGGTCTGTCACTGTATAACACTGGGGTACAGTACTGGTGGGGACAGGTCTGTCACTGTATAACACTGGGGTACAGTACTGGTGGGGTACAGGTCTGTCACTGTATAACACTGGGGTACAGTACTGGTGGGTACAGGTCTGTCACTGTATAACACTGGGGTACAGTGCTGTTGAGTACAGGTCTGTCACTGTATAACACTGGGATACAGTACTGGTGGGGACAGGTCTGTCACTGTATAACACTGGGGGACAGTGCTGATGAGTACAGGTCTGTCACTGTATAACACTGGGGTACAGTACTGGTGGGTACAGGTCTGTCACTGTATAACACTGGGATACAGTAATGGTGGGGACAGGTCTGTCACAGTATAACACTGGGGTACAGTACTGGTGGGGTACAGGTCTGTCATTGTATAACACTGGGGTACAGTGCTGTTGAGTACAGGTCTGTCACTGTATAACACTGGGATACAGTACTGGTGGGTACAGGTCTGTCACTGTATAACACTGGGGTACAGTACTGGTGGGTGCAGGTCTGTCACTGTATAACACTGGGGTACAGTACTGGTGGGGTACAGGTCTGTCATTGTATAACACTGGGGTACAGTGCTGTTGAGTACAGGTCTGTCAGTGTATAACACTGGGATACAGTACTGGTGGGTACAGGTCTGTCACTGTATAACACTGGGGTACAGTACTGGTGGGGTACAGGTCTGTCATTGTATAACACTGGGGTACAGTGCTGTAGAGTACAGGTCTGTCACTGTATAACACTGGGATACAGTACTGGTGGGTACAGGTCTGTCACTGTATAACACTGGGGTACAGTACTGGTGGGTGCAGGTCTGTCACTGTCTAACACTGGGGTACAGTACTGGTGGGTACAGGTCTGTCACTGTATAACACTGGGGTACAGCACTGGTGGGTACAGGTCTGTCACTGTATAACACTGGGATACAGTACTGGTGGGGACAGGTCTGTCACTGTATAACACTGGGGTACAGTACTGGTGGGGTACAGGTCTGTCACTGTATAACACTGGGATACAGTACTGGTGGGGACAGGTCTGTCACTGTATAACACTGGGGTACAGTACTGGTGGGGACAGGTCTGTCACTGTATAACACTGGGGTACAGTACTGGTGGGTACAGGTCTGTCATTGTATAACACTGGGGTACAGTACTGGTGGGGACAGGTCTGTCACTGCATAACACTGGGGTACAGTACTGGTGGGTACAGGTCTGTCATTGTATAACACTGGGGTACAGTACTGGTGGGGACAGGTCTGTCACTGTATAACACTGGGGTACAGTACTGGTGGGGACAGGTCTGTCACTGTATAACACTGGGGTACAGTACTGGTGGGGACAGGTCTGTCACTGTATAACACTGGGGTACAGTACTGGTGGGGACAGGTCTGTCACTGTATAACACTGGGGTACAGTACTGGTGAGGACAGGTCTGTCACTGTATAACACTGGGGTACAGCACTGGTGGGTACAGGTCTGTCACTGTATAACACTGGGGTACAGTACTGGTGGGGACAGGTCTGTCACTGTATAACACTGAGCTACAGTACTGGGGGGGTACAGGTCTGTCACTGTATAACACTGGGGTACAGTACTGGTGGGGTGCAGGTCTGTCACTGTATAACACTGGGGTACAGTACTGGTGGGGACAGGTCTGTCACTGTATAACACTGGGGTACAGTACTGGTGGGGACAGGTCTGTCACTGTATAACACTGGGGTACAGTACTGGTGGGGACAGGTCTGTCACTGTATAACACTGGGGTACAGTACTGGTGAGTACAGGTCTGTCACAGTATAACACTGGGGTACAGTAATGGTGGGTACAGGTCTGTCACTGTATAACACTGGGGTACAGTACTGGTGGGGACAGGACTGTCACTGTATAACACTGGGGTACAGCACTGGTGAGTACAGGTCTGTCACTGTATAACACTGGGGTTCAGTACTGGTGGGGACAGGTCTGTCACTGTATAACACTGGGGTACAGTACTGGTGGGGACAGGTCTGTCACTGTATAACACTGGGGTACAGTACTGGTGGGTACAGGTCTGTCACTGTATAACACTGGGGTACAGTACTGGTGGGGTACAGGTCTGTCACTGTATAACACTGGGGTACAGTACTGGTGGGGACAGGTCTGTCACTGTATAACACTGGGGTACAGTACTGGTGGGGACAGGTCTGTCACTGTATAACACTGGGGTACAGTACTGGTGGGGACAGGTCTGTCACTGTATAACACTGGGGTACAGTACTGGTGGGGACAGGTCTGTCACTGTATAACACTGGGGTACAGTACTGGTGGGGACAGGTCTGTCACTGTATAACACTGGGGTGCAGTACTGGTGGGGTACAGGTCTGTCACTGTATAACACTGGGGTACAGTACTGGTGGGTACAGGTCTGTCACTGTATAACACTGGGGTACAGTGCTGTTGAGTACAGGTCTGTCACTGTATAACACTGGGATACAGTACTGGTGGGGACAGGTCTGTCACTGTATAACACTGGGGGACAGTGCTGATGAGTACAGGTCTGTCACTGTATAACACTGGGGTACAGTACTGGTGGGTACAGGTCTGTCACTGTATAACACTGGGATACAGTAATGGTGGGGACAGGTCTGTCACAGTATAACACTGGGGTACAGTACTGGTGGGGTACAGGTCTGTCATTGTATAACACTGGGGTACAGTGCTGTTGAGTACAGGTCTGTCACTGTATAACACTGGGATACAGTACTGGTGGGTACAGGTCTGTCACTGTATAACACTGGGGTACAGTACTGGTGGGTGCAGGTCTGTCACTGTATAACACTGGGGTACAGTACTGGTGGGGTACAGGTCTGTCATTGTATAACACTGGGGTACAGTGCTGTTGAGTACAGGCCTGTCAGTGTATAACACTGGGATACAGTACTGGTGGGTACAGGTCTGTCACTGTATAACACTGGGGTACAGTACTGGTGGGGTACAGGTCTGTCATTGTATAACACTGGGGTACAGTGCTGTAGAGTACAGGTCTGTCACTGTATAACACTGGGATACAGTACTGGTGGGTACAGGTCTGTCACTGTATAACACTGGGGTACAGTACTGGTGGGTGCAGGTCTGTCACTGTCTAACACTGGGGTACAGTACTGGTGGGGTACAGGTCTGTCACTGTATAACACTGGGGTACAGTGCTGTTGAGTACAGGTCTGTCAGTGTATAACACTGGGATACAGTACTGGTGGGTACAGGTCTGTCACTGTATAACACTGGGGTACAGTACTGGTGGGGACAGGTCTGTCACTGTATAACACTGGGGTACAGTACTGGTGGGGACAGGTCTGTCACTGTATAACACTGGGGTACAGTACTGGTGGGGACAGGTCTGTCACTGTATAACACTGGGGTACAGTACTGGTGGGGACAGGTCTGTCACTGTATAACACTGGGGTACAGTACTGGTGGGGTACAGGTCTGTCACTGTATAACACTGGGGTACAGTACTGGTGGGGTACAGGTCTGTCATTGTATAACACTGGGGTACAGTGCTGTTGAGTACAGGTCTGTCACTGTATAACACTGGGATACAGTACTGGTGGGTACAGGTCTGTCACTGTATAACACTGGGGTACAGTACTGGTGGGGGCAGGTCTGTCACTGTATAACACTGGGGTACAGTACTGGTGGGGTACAGGTCTGTCATTGTATAACAGTGGGGTACAGTGCTGTTGAGTACAGGTCTGTCAGTGTATAACACTGGGATACAGTACTGGTGGGTACAGGTCTGTCACTGTATAACACTGGGATACAGTACTGGTGGGTACAGGTCTGTCACTGTATAACACTGGGGTACAGTACTGGTGGGTGCAGGTCTGTCACTGTATAACACTGGGGTACAGTACTGGTGGGGTACAGGTCTGTCATTGTATAACACTGGGGTACAGTGCTGTTGAGTACAGGTCTGTCAGTGTATAACACTGGGATACAGTACTGGTGGGTACAGGTCTGTCACTGTATAACACTGGGGTACAGTACTGGTGGGGTACAGGTCTGTCATTGTATAACACTGGGGTACAGTGCTGTAGAGTACAGGTCTGTCACTGTATAACACTGGGATACAGTACTGGTGGGTACAGGTCTGTCACTGTATAACACTGGGGTACAGTACTGGTGGGTGCAGGTCTGTCACTGTCTAACACTGGGGTACAGTACTGGTGGGTACAGGTCTGTCACTGTATAACACTGGGGTACAGCACTGGTGGGTACAGGTCTGTCACTGTATAACACTGGGATACAGTACTGGTGGGGACAGGTCTGTCACTGTATAACACTGGGGTACAGTACTGGTGGGGTACAGGTCTGTCACTGTATAACACTGGGATACAGTACTGGTGGGGACAGGTCTGTCACTGTATAACACTGGGGTACAGTACTGGTGGGGGCAGGTCTGTCACTGTATAACACTGGGGTACAGTACTGGTGGGGACAGGTCTGTCACTGCATAACACTGGGGTACAGTACTGGTGGGTACAGGTCTGTCATTGTATAACACTGGGGTACAGTACTGGTGGGGACAGGTCTGTCACTGTATAACACTGGGGTACAGTACTGGTGGGGACAGGTCTGTCACTGTATAACACTGGGGTACAGTACTGGTGGGGACAGGTCTGTCACTGTATAACACTGGGGTACAGTACTGGTGGGGACAGGTCTGTCACTGTATAACACTGGGGTACAGTACTGGTGAGGACAGGTCTGTCACTGTATAACACTGGGGTACAGCACTGGTGGGTACAGGTCTGTCACTGTATAACACTGGGGTACAGTACTGGTGGGGACAGGTCTGTCACTGTATAACACTGAGCTACAGTACTGGGGGGGTACAGGTCTGTCACTGTATAACACTGGGGTACAGTACTGGTGGGGTGCAGGTCTGTCACTGTATAACACTGGGGTACAGTACTGGTGGGGACAGGTCTGTCACTGTATAACACTGGGGTACAGTACTGGTGGGGACAGGTCTGTCACTGTATAACACTGGGGTACAGTACTGGTGGGGACAGGTCTGTCACTGTATAACACTGGGGTACAGTACTGGTGAGTACAGGTCTGTCACAGTATAACACTGGGGTACAGTAATGGTGGGTACAGGTCTGTCACTGTATAACACTGGGGTACAGTACTGGTGGGGACAGGACTGTCACTGTATAACACTGGGGTACAGCACTGGTGAGTACAGGTCTGTCACTGTATAACACTGGGGTTCAGTACTGGTGGGGACAGGTCTGTCACTGTATAACACTGGGGTACAGTACTGGTGGGGACAGGTCTGTCACTGTATAACACTGGGGTACAGTACTGGTGGGTACAGGTCTGTCACTGTATAACACTGGGGTACAGTACTGGTGGGGTACAGGTCTGTCACTGTATAACACTGGGGTACAGTACTGGTGGGGACAGGTCTGTCACTGTATAACACTGGGGTACAGTACTGGTGGGGACAGGTCTGTCACTGTATAACACTGGGGTACAGTACTGGTGGGGACAGGTCTGTCACTGTATAACACTGGGGTACAGTACTGGTGGGGACAGGTCTGTCACTGTATAACACTGGGGTACAGTACTGGTGGGGACAGGTCTGTCACTGTATAACACTGGGGTGCAGTACTGGTGGGGTACAGGTCTGTCACTGTATAACACTGGGGTACAGTACTGGTGGGTACAGGTCTGTCACTGTATAACACTGGGGTACAGTGCTGTTGAGTACAGGTCTGTCACTGTATAACACTGGGATACAGTACTGGTGGGGACAGGTCTGTCACTGTATAACACTGGGGGACAGTGCTGATGAGTACAGGTCTGTCACTGTATAACACTGGGGTACAGTACTGGTGGGTACAGGTCTGTCACTGTATAACACTGGGATACAGTAATGGTGGGGACAGGTCTGTCACAGTATAACACTGGGGTACAGTACTGGTGGGGTACAGGTCTGTCATTGTATAACACTGGGGTACAGTGCTGTTGAGTACAGGTCTGTCACTGTATAACACTGGGATACAGTACTGGTGGGTACAGGTCTGTCACTGTATAACACTGGGGTACAGTACTGGTGGGTGCAGGTCTGTCACTGTATAACACTGGGGTACAGTACTGGTGGGGTACAGGTCTGTCATTGTATAACACTGGGGTACAGTGCTGTTGAGTACAGGCCTGTCAGTGTATAACACTGGGATACAGTACTGGTGGGTACAGGTCTGTCACTGTATAACACTGGGGTACAGTACTGGTGGGGTACAGGTCTGTCATTGTATAACACTGGGGTACAGTGCTGTAGAGTACAGGTCTGTCACTGTATAACACTGGGATACAGTACTGGTGGGTACAGGTCTGTCACTGTATAACACTGGGGTACAGTACTGGTGGGTGCAGGTCTGTCACTGTCTAACACTGGGGTACAGTACTGGTGGGGTACAGGTCTGTCACTGTATAACACTGGGGTACAGTGCTGTTGAGTACAGGTCTGTCAGTGTATAACACTGGGATACAGTACTGGTGGGTACAGGTCTGTCACTGTATAACACTGGGGTACAGTACTGGTGGGGACAGGTCTGTCACTGTATAACACTGGGGTACAGTACTGGTGGGGACAGGTCTGTCACTGTATAACACTGGGGTACAGTACTGGTGGGGACAGGTCTGTCACTGTATAACACTGGGGTACAGTACTGGTGGGGACAGGTCTGTCACTGTATAACACTGGGGTACAGTACTGGTGGGGTACAGGTCTGTCACTGTATAACACTGGGGTACAGTACTGGTGGGGTACAGGTCTGTCATTGTATAACACTGGGGTACAGTGCTGTTGAGTACAGGTCTGTCACTGTATAACACTGGGATACAGTACTGGTGGGTACAGGTCTGTCACTGTATAACACTGGGGTACAGTACTGGTGGGGGCAGGTCTGTCACTGTATAACACTGGGGTACAGTACTGGTGGGGTACAGGTCTGTCATTGTATAACAGTGGGGTACAGTGCTGTTGAGTACAGGTCTGTCAGTGTATAACACTGGGATACAGTACTGGTGGGTACAGGTCTGTCACTGTATAACACTGGGGTACAGTACTGGTGGGGACAGGTCTGTCACTGTATAACACTGGGGTACAGTACTGGTGGGGACAGGTCTGTCACTGTATAACACTGGGGTACAGTACTGGTGGGTACAGGTCTGTCACTATAACACTGGGGTACAGTACTGGTGGGGACAGGTCTGTCACTGTATAACACTGGGGTACAGTACTGGTGGGGACAGGTCTGTCACTGTATAACACTGGGGTACAGTACTGGTGGGTACAGGTCTGTGACTATAACACTGGGGTACAGTACTGGTGAGTACAGGTCTGTCACTGTAAAACACTGGGGTACAGTACTGGTGGGTACAGGTCTGTCACTATTACACTGGGGTACAGTAGTGGTGGGGACAGGTCTGTCACTGTATGACACTGGGGTACAGTACTGGTGGGGTACAGGTCTGTCACTATAACACTGGGGTACAGTACTGGTGGGGACAGGTCTGTCACTGTATAACACAGGGGTACAGTACTGGTGGGGACAGGTCTGTCACTGTATAACACTGGGGTACAGTACTGGTGGGGATAGGTCTGTCACTGTATAACACTGGGGTACAGTACTGGTGGGGACAGGTCTGTCACTGTATAACACTGGGGTACAGTACTGGTGAGTACAGGTCAGTCACTGTATAACACTGGGGTACAGTACTGGTGGGGACAGGTCTGTCACTGTATAACACTGGGGTACTGTACTGGTGGGGACAGGTCTGTCACTGTATAACACTGGGGTACAGTACTGGTGGGGACAGGTCTGTCACTGTATAACACTGGGGTACAGTACTGGTGGGGTACAGGTCTGTCACTGTATAACACTGGGGTACAGTACTGGTGGGGACGGGTCTGTCACTGTATAACACTGGGGTACAGTACTGGTGAGTACAGGTCAGTCACTGTATAACACTGGGGTACAGTACTGGTGGGGACAGGTCTGTCACTGTATAACACTGGGGTACAGTACTGGTGGGGACAGGTCTGTCACTGTATAACACTGGGGTAGTACTGGTGGGTACAGGTCTGTCACTGTATAACACTGGGGTACAGTACTGGTGGGGACAGGTCTGTCACTGTATAACACTGGGGTAGTACTGGTGGGTACAGGTCTGTCACTGTATAACACTGGGGTACAGTACTGGTGGGGACAGGTCTGTCACTGTATAACACTGGGATACAGTACTGGTGGGTACAGGTCTGTCACTGTATAACACTGGGGTACAGTACTGGTGGGGACAGGTCTGTCACTGTATAACACTGGGGTACAGTACTGGTGGGGACAGGTCTGTCACTGTATAACACAGGGGTACAGTACTGGTGGGGACAGGTCTGTCACTGTATAACACTGGGGTACAGTACTGGTGGGGACAGGTCTGTCAGTGTATAACACTGGGGTACAGTACTGGTGGGGACGGGTCTGTCACTGTATAACACTGGGGTACAGTACTGGTGAGTACAGGTCAGTCACTGTATAACACTGGGGTACAGTACTGGTGGGGACAGGTCTGTCACTGTATAACACTGGGGTACAGTACTGGTGGGGACAGGTCTGTCACTGTATAACACTGGGGTAGTACTGGTGGGTACAGGTCTGTCACTGTATAACACTGGGGTACAGTACTGGTGGGGACAGGTCTGTCACTGTATAACACTGGGATACAGTACTGGTGGGTACAGGTCTGTCACTGTATAACACTGGGGTACAGTACTGGTGGGTACAGGTCTGTCACTGTATAACACTGGGGTACAGTACTGGTGGGGACGGGTCTGTCACTGTATAACACTGGGGTACAGTACTGGTGGGGACGGGTCTGTCACTGTATAACACTGGGGTACAGGACTGGTGAGTACAGGTCAGTCACTGTATAACACTGGGGTACAGTACTGGTGGGTACAGGTCTGTCACTGTATAACACTGGGGTACAGTACTGGTGGGGACAGGTCTGTCACTGTATAACACTGGGGTAGTACTGGTGGGTACAGGTCTGTCACTGTATAACACTGGGGTACAGTACTGGTGGGGACAGGTCTGTCACTGTATAACACTGGGATACAGTACTGGTGGGTACAGGTCTGTCACTGTATAACACTGGGGTAGTACTGGTGGGTACAGGTCTGTCACTGTATAACACTGGGGTACAGTACTGGTGGGTACAGGTCTGTCACTGTATAACACTGGGGTACAGTACTGGTGGGGACAGGTCTGTCACTGTATAACACTGGGATACAGTACTGGTGGGTACAGGTCTGTCACTGTATAACACTGGGGTAGTACTGGTGGGTACAGGTCTGTCACTGTATAACACTGGGGTACAGGTCTGTCACTGTATGACACTGGGGTAGTACTGGTGGGTACAGGTCTGTCACTGTATAACACTGGGGTACAGTACTGGTGGGTACAGGTCTGTCACTGTATAACACTGGGGTACAGTACTGGTGGGGTACAGGTCTGTCACTGTATAACACTGGGGTACAGTACTGGTGGGTACAGATCTGTCACTGTATAACACTGGGGTACAGTACTGGTGGGTACAGGTCTGTCACTGTATAACACTGGGGTACAGTACTGGTGGGTACAGATCTGTCACTGTATAACACTGGGGTACAGTACTGGTGGGTACAGGTCTGTCACTGTATAACACTGAGGTACAGTACTGGTGGGTACAGGTCTGTCACTGTATAACACTGGGGTACAGTACTGGTGGGTACAGGTCTGTCACTGTATAACACTGGGGTACAGTACTGGTGGGACAGGTCTGTCACTGTATAACACTGGGGTACAGTACAGGTGGGTACAGGTCTGTCACTGTATAACACTGGGGTACAGTACTGGTGGGTACAGGTCTGTCACTGTATAACACTGGGGTACAGTACTGGTGGGTACAGGTCTGTCACTGTATAACACTGGGGTACAGTACTGGTGGGTACAGGTCTGTCACTGTATAACACTGGGGTACAGTACTGGTGGGGACAGGTCTGTCACTGTATAACACTGGGGTACAGTACTGGTGGGTACAGGTATGTCGCTGTATAACACTAGGGTACAGTACAGGTGGGTACAGGTCTGTCACTGTATAACACTGGGGTACAGTACTGGAGGGGACAGGTCTGTCACTGTATAACACTGGGGTACAGTACTGGTGGGGACAGGTCTGTCACTGTATAACACTGGGGTACAGTACTGGTGGGTACAGGTCTGTCACAGTATAACACTGGGGTACAGTACTGGTGGGTACAGGTCTGTCACTGTATAACACTGGGGGACAGTACTGGTGGGTACAGGTCTGTCACTGTATAACACTGAGGTACAGTACTGGTGAGTACAGGTCTGTCACTGTATAACACTGGGGTACAGTACTGGTGGGTACAGGTCTGTCACTGTATAATACTGAGGTACAGTACTGGTGGGTACAGGTCTGTCACTGTATAACATTGGGGTACAGTACTGGAGGGGACAGGTCTGTCACTGTATAACACTGGGGTACAGTACTGGAGGGGACAGGTCTGTCACTGTATAACACTGGGGTACAGTGCTGGTGGGGTACAAGTCTGTCACTGTATAACACTGGGGTACAGTACTGGTGGGTACAGGCCTGTCACTGTATAACACTGGGGTACAGTCCTGGTGGGTACAGGTCTGTCACTGTTTAACACTGGGGGACAGTACTGGAGGGGACAGGTCTGTCACTGTATAACACTGGGGTACAGTACTGGTGGGGACAGGTCTGTCACTGTATAACACTGGGGTACAGTACTGGTGGGGACAGGTCTGTCACTGTATAACACTGGGGTACAGTACTGGTGTGGTACAGGTCTGTCACTGTATAACACTGGGGTACAGTACTGGTGGGGACAGGTCTGTCACTGTATAACACTGGGGTACAGTACTGGAGGGGACAGGTCTGTCACTGTATAACACTGGGGTACAGTACTGGTGGGGACAGGTCTGTCACTGTATAACACTGGTGTACAGTACTGGTGGGACAGGTCTGTCACTGTATAACATTGGGGTACAGTACTGGAGGGGACAGGTCTGTCACTGTATAACACTGGGGTACAGTACTGGTGGGGACAGGTCTGTCACTGTATAACACTGGGGTGCAGTACTGGTGGGGACAGGTCTGTCAACTTATAACACTGGTGTACAGTACTGGTGGGACAGGTCTGTCACTGTATAACATTGGGGTACAGTACTGGAGGGGACAGGTCTGTCACTGTATAACACTGGGGTACAGTACTGGTGGGGACAGGTCTGTCACTGTATAACACTGGGGTACAGTACTGGTGGGTACAGGTCTGTCACTGTATAACACTGGGGCACAGTACTGGTGGGGACAGGTCTGTCACTGTATAACACTGGGGTACGGTACTGGTGGGGACAGGTCTGTCACTGTATAACACTGGGGTACAGTACTGGAGGGGACAGGTCTGTCACTGTATAACACTGGGGTACAGTACTGGTGGGGACAGGTCTGTCACTGTATAACACTGGGGTACAGTACTGGTGAGTACAGGTCTGTCACTGTATAACACTGGGGTACTGTACTGGTGGGGACAGGTCTGTCACTGTATAACACTGGGGTACAGTACTGGTGTGGTACAGGTCTGTCACTGTATAACACTGGGGTACAGTACTGGTGGGGACAGGTCTGTCACTGTATAACACTGGGGTACAGTACTGGAGGGGACAGGTCTGTCACTGTATAACACTGGGGTACAGTACTGGTGGGGACAGGTCTGTCACTGTATAACACTGGGGTACAGTACTGGTGAGTACAGGTCTGTCACTGTATAACACTGGGATACAGTACTGGTGGGGACAGGTCTGTCACTGTATAACACTGGTGTACAGTACTGGTGGGACAGGTCTGTCACTGTATAACATTGGGGTACAGTACTGGAGGGGACAGCTCTGTCACTGTATAACACTGGGGTACAGTACTGGTGGGGACAGGTCTGTCACTGTATAACACTGGGGTACAGTACTGGTGGGGACAGGTCTGTCACTGTATAACACTGGTGTACAGTACTGGTGGGACAGGTCTGTCACTGTATAACAGTGGGGTACAGTACTGGAGGGGACAGGTCTGTCACTGTATAACACTGGGGTACAGTACTGGTGGGGACAGGTCTGTCACTGTATAACACTGGGGTACAGTACTGGTGGGTACAGGTCTGTCACTGTATAACACTGGGGCACAGTACTGGTGGGGACAGGTCTGTCACTGTATAACACTGGGGTACAGTACTGGTGGGTACAGGTATGTCGCTGTATAACACTAGGGTACAGTACTGGTGGGTACAGGTCTGTCACTGTATAACACTGGGGTACAGTACTGGTGGGTACAGGTCTGTCACTGTATAACACTGGGGTACAGTACTGGTGGGTACAGGTCTGTCACTGTATAACACTGGGGTACAGTACTGGTGGGGACAGGTCTGTCACTGTATAACACTGGGGTACAGTACTGGTGGGGACAGGTCTGTCACTGTATAACACTAGGGTACAGTACTGGTGGGTACAGGTCTGTCACTGTATAACACTGGGGTACAGTACTGGTGGGTACAGGTCTGTCACTGTATAACACTGGGGTACAGTACTGGTGGGGACAGGTCTGTCACTGTATAACACTGGGGTACAGTAGTGGTGGGTACAGGTATGTCGCTGTATAACACTAGGGTACAGTACAGGTGGGTACAGGTCTGTCACTGTATAACACTGGGGTACAGTACTGGTGGGTACAGGTCTGTCACTGTATAACACTGGGGTACAGTACTGGTGGGTACAGGTATGTCACTGTATAACACTGGGGTACAGTACTGGTGGGTACAGGTATGTCGCTGTATAACACTAGGGTACAGTACTGGTGGGTACAGGTCTGTCACTGTATAACACTGGGGTACAGTACTGGTGGGGACAGGTCTGTCACTGTATAACACTGGGGTACAGTACTGGTGGGTACAGGTCTGTCACTGTATAACACTGGGGTACAGTACTGGTGGGGTACAGGTCTGTCACTGTATAACACTGGGGTACAGTACTGGTGGGGACAGGTCTGTCACTGTATAACACTGGGGTACAGTACTGGTGGGTACAGGTATGTCGCTGTATAACACTAGGGTACAGTACTGGTGGGTACAGGTCTGTCACTGTATAACACTGGGGTACAGTACAGGTGGGGTACAGGTCTGTCACTGTATAACACTGGGGTACAGTACTGGTTAGTACAGGTCTGTCACTGTATAACACTGGGGTACAGTACTGGTGGGTACAGGTCTGTCACTGTATAACACTGGGGTACAGTACTGGTGGGTACAGGTCTGTCACTGTATAACACTGGGGTACAGTACTGGTGGGTACAGGTCTGTCACTGTATAACACTGGGGTACAGTACTGGTGGGTACAGGTCTGTCACTGTATAACACTGGGGTACAGTACTGGTGGGTACAGGTCTGTCACTGTATAACACTGGGGTACAGTACTGGTGGGTACAGGTCTGTCACTGTATAACACTGGGGTACAGTACTGGTGGGTACAGGTCTGTCACTGTATAACACTGGGGTACAGTACTGGTGGGTACAGGTCTGTCACTGTATAACACTGCGGTACAGTACTGGTGGGTACAGGTCTGTCACTGTATAACACTTGGGTACAGTACTGGTGGGTACAGGTCTGTCACTGTATAACACTGGGGTACAGTACTGGTGGGTACAGGTCTGTCACTGTATAACACTGGGGTACAGTACTGGTGGGGACAGGTCTGTCACTGTATAACACTGGGGTACAGTACTGGTGTGGTACAGGTCTGTCACTGTATAACACTGGGGTACAGTACTGGTGGGGACAGGTCTGTCACTGTATAACACTGGGGTACAGTACTGGAGGGGACAGGTCTGTCACTGTATAACACTGGGGTACAGTACTGGTGGGGACAGGTCTGTCACTGTATAACACTGGTGTACAGCACTGGTGGGACAGGTCTGTCACTGTATAACATTGGGGTACAGTACTGGAGGGGACAGGTCTGTCACTGTATAACACTGGGGTACAGTACTGGTGGGGACAGGTCTGTCACTGTATAACACTGGGGTACAGTACTGGTGGGGACAGGTCTGTCACTGTATAACACTGGTGTACAGTACTGGTGGGACAGGTCTGTCACTGTATAACATTGGGGTACAGTACTGGAGGGGACAGGTCTGTCACTGTATAACACTGGGGTACAGTACTGGTGGGGACAGGTCTGTCACTGTATAACACTGGGGTACAGTACTGGTGGGTACAGGTCTGTCACTGTATAACACTGGGGCACAGTACTGGTGGGGACAGGTCTGTCACTGTATAACACTGGGGTACGGTACTGGTGGGGACAGGTCTGTCACTGTATAACACTGGGGTACAGTACTGGTGGGGACAGGTCTGTCACTGTATAACACTGGGGTACAGTACTGGTGGGTACAGGTCTGTCACTGTATAACACTGGGGTACAGTACTGGTGGGTACAGGTCTGTCACTGTATAACACTGGGGTACAGTACTGGTGGGGACAGGTCTGTCACTGTATAACACTGGGGTACAGTACTGGTAGGGACAGGTCTGTCACTGTATAACACTGGGGTACAGTACTGGTGGGGACAGGTCTGTCACTGTATAACACTGGGGTACAGTACTGGTGGGGACAGGTCTGTCACTGTCTCACACTGGGGTACAGTACTGGTGGGTACAGGTCTGTCACTGTATAACACTGGGGTACAGTACTGGTGGGTACAGGTCTGTCACTGTATAACACTGGGGTACAGTACTGGAGTGGACAGGTCTGTCACTGTATAACACTGGGGTACAGTACTGGTGGGTACATGTCTGTCACTGTATAACACTGGGGTACAGTACTGGTGGGTACAGGTCTGTCACTGTATAACACTGGGGTACAGTACTGGTGGGTACAGGTCTGTCACTGTATAACACTGGGGTACAGTACTGGTGGGGACAGGTCTGTCACTGTATAACACTGGGGTACAGTACTGGTGGGTACAGGTCTGTCACTGTGTAACACTGAGGTACAGTACTGGTGGGGACAGGTCTGTCACTGTATAACACTGGGGTACAGTACTGGTGGGTATAGGTCTGTCACTGTATAACACTGGGGTACAGTACTGGTGGGGACAGGTCTGTCACTGTATAACACTGGGGTACAGTACTGGTGGGTACAGGTCTGTCACTGTGTAACACTGAGGTACAGTACTGGTGGGGACAGGTCTGTCACTGTGTAACACTGGGGTACAGTACTGGAGGAGACAGGTCTGTCACTGTATAACACTGGGGTACAGTACTGGTGGGTACAGGTCTGTCACTGTATAACACTGGGGTACAGTACTGGTGGGGACAGGTCTGTCACTGTATAACACTGGGGTACAGTACTGGTGGGTACAGGTCTGTCACTGTATAACACTGGGGTACAGTACTGGTGGGTACAGGTCTGTCACTGTATAACACTGGGGTACAGTACTGGTGGGGACAGGTCTGTTACTGTATAACACTGGGGTACAGTACTGGTGGGTACAGGTCTGTCACTGTATCACACTGGGGTACAGTACTGGTGGGTACAGGTCTGTCACTGTATAACACTGGGGTACAGTACTGGTGGGTACAGGTCTGTCACTGTATAACACTGGGGTACAGTACTGGTGGGTACAGGTCTGTCACTGTATAACACTGGGGTACAGTACTGGTGGGTACAGGTCTGTCACTGTATAACTCTGGGGTACAGTACTGTTGGGTACAGGTCTGTCACTGTCTAACACTGGGGTACAGTACTGGTGGGTACAGGTCTGTCACTGTATAACACTGGGGTACAGTACTGGTGGGTACAGGTCTGTCACTGTATAACACTGGGGTACAGTACTGGTGGGGTACAGGTCTGTCACTGTATAACACTGGGGTACAGTACTGGTGGGTACAGGTCTGTCACTGTATAACACTGGGGTACAGTACTGGTGGGTACAGGTCTGTCACTGTATAACTCTGGGGTACAGTACTGGTGGGTACAGGTCTGTCACTGTATAACACTGGGGTACAGTACTGGTGGGTACAGGTCTGTCACTGTATAACACTGGGGTACAGTACTGGTGAGTACAGGTCTGTCACTGTATAACACTGGGGTACAGTACTGGTGGGTACAGGTCTGTCACTGTATAACTCTGGGGTACAGTACTGGTGGGTACAGGTCTGTCACTGTATAACACTGGGGTACAGTACTGGTGGGTACAGGTCTGTCACTGTATAACACTGGGGTACAGTACTGGTGAGTACAGGTCTGTCACTGTATAACACTGGGGTACAGTACTGGTGGGTACAGGTCTGTCACTGTATAACTCTGGGGTACAGTACTGGTGGGTACAGGTCTGTCACTGTATAACACTGAGGTACAGTACTGGTGGGTACAGGTCTGTCACTGTACAACACTGGGGTACAGTACTGGTGGGTACAGGTCTGTCACTGTATAACACTGGGGTACAGTACTGGTGGGTACAGGTCTGTCACTGTATAACTCTGGGGTACAGTACTGGTGGGTACAGGTCTGTCACTGTATAACACTGGGGTACAGTACTGGTGGGTACAGGTCTGTCACTGTATAACACTGGGGTACAGTACTGGTGGGGACAGGTCTGTCACTGTATAACACTGGGGTACAGTACTGGTGGGGATGGGTCTGCCACTGTGTAACACTGGGGTACAGTAATGGTGGGGACAGGTCTGTCACTGTATAACACTGGGGTACAGTACTGGTGGGGACAGGTCTGTCACTGTATAACACTGGGGTACAGTACTGGTGGGTACAGGTCTGTCACTGTATAACACTGGGGTACAGTACTGGTGGGTACAGGTCTGTCACTGTATAACATTGGGGTACAGTACTGGTGGGGACAGGTCTGTCACTGTATAACACTGGGGTACAGTACTGGTGGGTACAGGTCTGTCACTGTATAACACTGGGGTACAGTACTGGTGGGTACAGGTCTGTCACTGTATAACACTGGGGTACAGTACTGGTGGGGACAGGTCTGTCACTGTATAACACTGGGGTACAGTACTGGTGGGTACAGGTCTGTCACTGTGTAACACTGAGGTACAGTACTGGTGGGGACAGGTCTGTCACTGTATAACACTGGGGTACAGTACTGGTGGGTATAGGTCTGTCACTGTATAACACTGGGGTACAGTACTGGTGGGGACAGGTCTGTCACTGTATAACACTGGGGTACAGCACTGGTGGGTACAGGTCTGTCACTGTGTAACACTGAGGTACAGTACTGGTGGGGACAGGTCTGTCACTGTATAACACTGGGGTACAGTACTGGAGGAGACAGGTCTGTCACTGTATAACACTGGGGTACAGTACTGGTGGGTACAGGTCTGTCACTGTATAACACTGGGGTACAGTACTGGTGGGGACAGGTCTGTCACTGTATAACACTGGGGTACAGTACTGGTGGGTACAGGTCTGTCACTGTATAACACTGGGGTACAGTACTGGTGGGTACAGGTCTGTCACTGTATAACACTGGGGTACAGTACTGGTGGGGACAGGTCTGTCACTGTATAACACTGGGGTACAGTACTGGTGGGTACAGGTCTGTCACTGTATCACACTGGGGTACAGTACTGGTGGGTACAGGTCTGTCACTGTATAACACTGGGGTACAGTACTGGTGGGTACAGGTCTGTCACTGTATAACACTGGGGTACAGTACTGGTGGGTACAGGTCTGTCACTGTATAACACTGGGGTACAGTACTGGTGGGTACAGGTCTGTCACTGTATAACTCTGGGGTACAGTACTGGTGGGTACAGGTCTGTCACTGTCTAACACTGGGGTACAGTACTGGTGGGTACAGGTCTGTCACTGTATAACACTGGGGTACAGTACTGGTGGGTACAGGTCTGTCACTGTATAACACTGGGGTACAGTACTGGTGGGGTACAGGTCTGTCACTGTATAACACTGGGGTACAGTACTGGTGGGTACAGGTCTGTCACTGTATAACACTGGGGTACAGTACTGGTGGGTACAGGTCTGTCACTGTATAACTCTGGGGTACAGTACTGGTGGGTACAGGTCTGTCACTGTATAACACTGGGGTACAGTACTGGTGGGTACAGGTCTGTCACTGTATAACACTGGGGTACAGTACTGGTGAGTACAGGTCTGTCACTGTATAACACTGGGGTACAGTACTGGTGGGTACAGGTCTGTCACTGTATAACTCTGGGGTACAGTACTGGTGGGTACAGGTCTGTCACTGTATAACACTGGGGTACAGTACTGGTGGGTACAGGTCTGTCACTGTATAACACTGGGGTACAGTACTGGTGAGTACAGGTCTGTCACTGTATAACACTGGGGTACAGTACTGGTGGGTACAGGTCTGTCACTGTATAACTCTGGGGTACAGTACTGGTGGGTACAGGTCTGTCACTGTATAACACTGAGGTACAGTACTGGTGGGTACATAGAACATAGAACATAGATCATACAGCACAGAACAGGCCCTTCGGCCCACAATGTTGTGCCGATCCTTTGTCCTCTGTCAAGGACAATTTAATCTATACCCCATCATTCTCCTTTATCCATATACCTATCCAAAAGCCTTTTGAAAGTCCCTAAAGTTTCTGACTCAACAACTTCCCCGGGCAAGGCATTCCATGCCTCGACCACTCTCTGGGTAAAGAACCTTCCCCTGACATCCCCCTTATATCTCCCACCCTTCACCTTAAATTTATGACCCCTTGTAACGCTTTGCTCCACCCGGGGAAAAAGTTTCTGACTGTCTACCCTATCTATTCCCCTGATCATCTTATAAACCTCTATCATGTCACCCCTCATCCTTCTCCTTTCTAATGAGAAGAGGCCTAGAATGTTCAGCCTTTCCTCGTAAGACTTATTCTCCATTCCAGGCAACATCCTGGTAAATCTCCTCTGCACCCTCTCCAAGGCTTCCACATCCTTCCTAAAATGAGGCGACCAGAACTGCACACAGTACTCCAAATGAGGCCTTACCAAGGTCCTGTACAGCTGCATCATCACCTCACGGCTCTTAAATTCAATCCCTCTGCTAATGAACGCTAACACCCCATATGCCTTCTTCACAGCCCTATCCACTTGAGTTGCAACTTTCAATGATCTATGCACATAGACCCCAAGGTCTCTCTGCTCCTCCACATGCCCAAGAACCCTACCGTTAACCCAGTATTTTGCATTCATGTTTGTCCTTCCAAAATGGACGACCTCACACTTTTCAGGGTTAAACTCCATCTGCCACTTTTCAGCCCAGCACTGCAACCTATCCAAGTCCCTTTGCAGACGACAATAGCCCTCCTCGGTATCCACAACTCCACCAACCTTTGTATCATCTGCAAATTTACTGACCCACCCTTCGACTTCCTCATCCAAGTCGTTAATAAAAATCACAAACAGGAGAGGACCCAGAACTGATCCCTGCGGCACGCCACTGGTAACTGGGCTCCAGGCTGAGTATTTACCATCTAAGACCACTCTCTGCCTTCTATCAGTTAGCCAATTCTTAATCCAACTGGCCACATTCCCCACTATCCCATGCCTCCTGACTTTCTCCATAAGTCTACCATGGGGGACCTTATCAAATGCCTTACTAAAATCCATGTACACCACATCCACTGGTTTACCCTCATCCACTTGCTTGGTCACCTGCTCAAAGAATTCAATCAGGCTTGTGAGGCAAGACCTACCCCTCACAAAACCGTGCTGACTGTCCCGAATCAAGCAGTGTCTTTCCAGATGCTCAGAAATCCTATCCCTCAGCACCTTTTCCATCAACTTGCCTACCACCGAAGTAAGACTAACTGGCCTGTAATTCCCAGGGTTGTTCCTATTCCCTTTCTTGAACAGGGGCACAACATTTGCCACCCTCCAATCACCTGGTACCACCCCCGTCAGCAGAGAAGATGAAAAGATCATTGCCAGCGGCTCTGCAATTTCATCCCTTGCTTCCCATAACATCCTTGGATATACCCCGTCAGGCCCGGGAGACTTGTCTATCTTCAAGTTATTCAAAAACCCCAACACATCTTCCCTCCTAACGAGCACTTCCTCGAGCTTACCAGTCTGTTTCACACCGTCCTCTTCAGTAATACACCCCTTCTCATTCGTAAATACCGAAGAGAAGTACTCATTCAAAACCTCACTTATCTCTTCCGGCTCAACACACAGTCTCCCGCTATTGTCCTTGACCGGACCTACGGTCCCCCTGGTCATCCTCATATTTCTGACATACGCGTAAAAGGCCTTGGGGTTTTCTTTTATCCTACCCGCCAAGCATTTTTCATGCCCTCTCTTAGCTCTCCTAATCCCTTTCTTCAGATCCTTCCTGGCCATCTTGTATCCCTCCAGAGCTATGCCTGTGCCCTTTTTCCTCAACTTTATATACGCATCCTTCTTCTTCCTAACAAGACTCTCAACCTCTCTTGTCAACCACGGTTCCCTCACATGACCATCCCTTCCCTGTCTGACAGGGACATGCTTATCAATGGCCCCTACTATCTGCTCCTTGAAAAAGTTCCACATTTCGACCGTGCCCTTCCCTGCCAGCATATGCTCCCAACTTATGCTCCTCAGTTCCTGCCTGACAGCATCATATCTACCCTTCCCCCAATTGTAAACCTTGCCCTGTTGCACATACCTATCCCTCTCCATTACCACAGTGAATGCTACAGAATTGTGATCACTATCTCCAAAGTGCTCGCCCACCAACAGCTCTATCACTTGCCCTGGTTCATTACCTAGTACCAAATCCAATATTGCCTCCCCTCTGGTCGGGCAGTCTACATACTGAGTCAGAAAAGCTTCCTGGACATACTGCACAAACACTACCCCATCCAAACTATTCGATCTAAAGAGTTGCCAATCAATATTTGGGAAGTTGAAATCCCCCATAATTACTACCCTGTGACTTCTGCTCCTTTCCAAAATCTGTTTCCCAATCTGCTCTTCCACCTCCCTGCTGCTATTGGGGGGCCTATAGAAAACTCCCATCAAGGTGACTGCTCCTTTCCTGTTCCTGACCTCAACCCACAGTGCCTCAGTCGGCAGATCCTCCTCGAAAATTCTTTCAGCAGTTGTTACACTATTTCTAACTAACAATGCCACCCCCCCACCTCTTTTACCACCATTCCTAATCTTATGAAAACATCTATAACCAGGTACCTCCAAAAACCATTCCTCCCCCTCACCTATCCACGTTTCAGTGATGGCCACAACATCGTAGTCCCAAGTGCCCATCCACGCCTTCAATTCACTCACCTTATTCCTGATGCTTCTTGCGTTGAAGTATACGCACTTTAACCCTTCTCTGTGCCCATCTGTCCTCTGTGACAGTGCTACCTTCCCCAATACCTCACTACACTCTTTGTCTTTCTGAGTGGACCCACTGGTCCCTGGATTACAAGTCCGGTTCCCATCCCCCTCCCAAACTAGTTTAAACCCTCCCGAACAGTACTAGCAAACCTCCCTCCCAGGATATTGGTGCCCCTCTGGTTCAGATGCAGCCCGTCCTGTTTGAACAGGTCCCATCTTCCCCAGAATGCAGTCCAATTATCCAAGAACTGGAAGCCCTCCCTCCTACACCATTCCTGCAGCCACGTGTTCAGCTGTGCTCTCTCCCTATTCCTAGCCTCACTATCACGTGGCGCCGGCAACAAACCAGAGATAACAACTCTGTCCGCCCGAGCTTTCAGCTTCCAGCCTAACTCCCTAAACTCACTTCTAACATCTGTGCCACCCTTCCTTCCTACGTCGTTGGTGCCAATGTGCACCACGACCTCTGGCTGCTCCCCCTCCCCTTTAAGGATCCTGAAGACGCGATCACAAACATCACGGACCCTGGCACCAGGGAGGCAACAAACCATCCGTGCGTCTCGCCTGCGCCCACAGAACCGCCTGTCCGTACTCCTCACCATCGAGTCCCCGATGACTAGTGCTCTCCCATTTTCCCTCCTTCCCTTCTGAGCCACAGTGCAGGACCCCGTGCCAGAGGCCCGGTCACTGCAGCCTGCCCCCGATAGGCCGTCCCCCCCAACAGTATCTAAAACTGTATACTTGTTGTTGAGGGGAACGACCACAGGAGATCCCTGCACTGACTTCTTCCCACCTCTAACTGTTACCCAGCTGCCTTTGATTTGTGGAGTAACGACCTCCGTGTAGCTTCTATCTATCAACCCCTCAGCTTCCCGAATGATCCTCAGTTCATCCAGCTCCAGCTCCAATTCCCTAACACGGTCTGATAGGAGCTGGAGACGGATGCACTTCCAGCAGGTGAAGTCGGCAGGGTCACCGGAGGTTCCCCTCACCTCGAACATTCTGCAGGAGGAGCAATACACTACACTGGCTGCCATTTCTTTTATTCAATTACCCCTTAGTTAAGTACAACTATAGATATTAACAAAAACAGTAAATAGCTTACCTGCTCAGTCCTTTTTGGTTAGAGGAGGAGGGTAAAAAGGGTCTTATTATTAGGTTAGAGGAGGAGGATGGGTGGGAGACACTACATGTGTAGTGGCTCGGGTTTACTCAGCTCCGCACCTTTAAGGAAAATACCTACCCAGGAGTCCTCGCTGCCGACCAGCTTCCGGTTCCTCCGGCGCCAAAAGAAACTCAAAGACAAGGAAAACAGTAAGTAAAACAGTAAGTACTTACTTTTAAAACACAGCTCCTGATGCCTTCACTCACCCAACGAAGAGTCGCTACCTTCTCCTGCTGCTCCGCCGGGAAATGAGGCCGAGTCCACGGAGCTCCGCACCTTTAAGGAAAATACCTACCCAGGAGTCCTCGCTGCCGACCAGCTTCCGGTTCCTCCGGCGCCAAAAGAAACTCAAAGACAAGGAAAACAGTAAGTAAAACAGTAAGTACTTACTTTTAAAACACAGCTCCTGATGCCTTCACTCACCCAACGAAGAGTCGCTACCTTCTCCTGCTGCTCCGCCGGGAAATGACAGGTCTGTCACTGTATAACACTGGGGTACAGTACTGGTGGGTACAGGTCTGTCACTGTATAACACTGGGGTACAGTACTGGTGGGTACAGGTCTGTCACTGTATAACTCTGGGGTACAGTACTGGTGGGGACAGGTCTGTCACTGTATAACACTGGGGTACAGTACTGGTGGGTACAGGTCTGTCACTGTATAACACTGGGGTACAGTACTGGTGGGTACAGGTCTGTCACTGTATAACACTGGGGGACAGTACTGGTGGGGACAGGTCTGTCACTGTATAACTCTGGGGTACAGTACTGGTGGGTACAGGTCTGTCACTGTATAACACTGGGGTACAGTACTGGTGGGTACAGGTCTGTCACTGTATAACACTGGGGTACAGTACTGGTGGGTACAGGTCTGTCACTGTATAACACTGGGAGACAGTACTGGTGGGGACAGGTCTGTCACTGTATAACTCTGGGGTACAGTACTGGTGGGTACAGGTCTGTCACTGTATAACACTGGGGTACAGTACTGGTGGGTACAGGTCTGTCACTGTATAACACTGGGGTACAGTACTGGTGGGTACAGGTCTGTCACTGTATAACACTGGGGTACAGTACTGGTGAGTATAGGTCTGTCACTGTATAACACTGGGGGACAGTACTGGCGGGTACAGGTCTGTCACTGTATAACACTGGGGTACAGTACTGGTGAGTACAGGTCTGTCAATGTATAACACTGAGGTACAGTACTGGTGGGTACAGGTCTGTCACTGTATAACACTGGGGGACAGTACTGGTGGGTACAGGTCTGTCACTGTATAACACTGAGGTACAGTACTGGTGAGTACAGGTCTGTCACTGTATAACACTGGGGTACAGTACTGGTGGGTACAGGTCTGTCACTGTATAACACTGAGGTACAGTACTGGTGGGTACAGGTCTGTCACTGTATAACACTGGGGTACAGTACTGGTGGGTGCAGGCCTGTCACTGTATAACACTGGGGTACAGTACTGGTGAGTACAGGTCTGTCACTGTATAACACTGGGGTACAGTGCTGGTGGGGTACAGGTCTGTCACTGTATAACACTGGGGTACAGTACTGGTGGGTACAGGCCTGTCACTGTATAACACTGGGGTACAGTCCTGGTGGGTACAGGCCTGTCACTGGATAACACTGGGGTACAGTACTGGTGGGTACAGGTCTGTCACTGTATAACACTGGGGGACAGTACTGGTGGGTACAGGTCTGTCACTGTATAACACTGAGGTACAGTACTGGTGGGTACAGGTCTGTCACTGTATAACACTGGGGTACAGTACTGGTGGGTGCAGGCCTGTCACTGTATAACACTGGGGTACAGTACTGGTGGGTGCAGGCCTGTCACTGTATAACACTGAGGTACAGTACTGGTGGGTACAGGTCTGTCACTGTATAACACTGGGGTACAGTACTGGTGGGTGCAGGCCTGTCACTGTATAACACTGGGGTACAGTACTGGTGGGGACAGGCCTGTCACTGTATAACACTGGGGTACAGTACTGGTGAGTACAGGTCTGTCACTGTATAACACTGGGGGACAGTACTGGCGGGTACAGGTCTGTCACTGTATAACACTGGGGTACAGTACTGGTGAGTACAGGTCTGTCACTGTATAACACTGAGGTACAGTACTGGTGGGTACAGGTCTGTCACTGTATAACACTGGGGGACAGTACTGGTGGGTACAGGTCTGTCACTGTATAACACTGAGGTACAGTACTGGTGAGTACAGGTCTGTCACTGTATAACACTGGGGTACAGTACTGGTGGGTACAGGTCTGTCACTGTATAACACTGAGGTACAGTACTGGTGGCTACAGGTCTGTCACTGTATAACACTGGGGTACAGTACTGGTGGGTGCAGGCCTGTCACTGTATAACACTGGGGTACAGTACTGGTGAGTACAGGTCTGTCACTGTATAACACTGGGGTACAGTGCTGGTGGGGTACAGGTCTGTCACTGTATAACACTGGGGTACAGTACTGGTGGGTACAGGCCTGTCACTGTATAACACTGGGGTACAGTCCTGGTGGGTACAGGCCTGTCACTGGATAACACTGGGGTACAGTACTGGTGGGTACAGGTCTGTCACTGTATAACACTGGGGGACAGTACTGGTGGGTACAGGTCTGTCACTGTATAACACTGAGGTACAGTACTGGTGGGTACAGGTCTGTCACTGTATAACACTGGGGTACAGTACTGGTGGGTGCAGGCCTGTCACTGTATAACACTGGGGTACAGTACTGGTGGGTGCAGGCCTGTCACTGTATAACACTGAGGTACAGTACTGGTGGGTACAGGTCTGTCACTGTATAACACTGGGGTACAGTACTGGTGGGTGCAGGCCTGTCACTGTATAACACTGGGGTACAGTACTGGTGAGTACAGGTCTGTCACTGTATAACACTGGGGTACAGTACTGGTGGGTACAGGTCTGTCACTGTATAACACTGGGGTACAGTACTGGTGAGTACAGGTCTGTCACTGTATAACACTGGGGGACAGTACTGGTGAGTACAGGTCTGTCACTGTATAACACAGAGGTACAGTACTGGTGGGTACAGGTCTGTCACTGTATAACACTGGGATACAGTACTGGTGAGTACAGGTCTGTCACTGTATAACACTGGGGGACAGTACTGGTGGGTACAGGTCTGTCACTGTATAACACTGAGGTACAGTACTGGTGAGTACAGGTCTGTCACTGTATAACACTGGGGTACAGTAGTGGTGGGTACAGGTCTGTCACTGTATAACACTGGGGTACAGTACTGGTGGGTACAGGTCTGTCACTGTATAACACTGAGGTACAGTACTGGTGGGTACAGGTCTGTCACTGTATAACACTGAGGTACAGTACTGGTGGGTACAGGTCTGTCACTGTATAACACTGGGGTACAGTACTGGTGGGGTACAGGTCTGTCACTGTATAACACTGGTGTACAGTACTGGTGGGGTACAGGTCTGTCACTGTATAACACTGGGGTACAGTACTGGTGGGTACAGGTCTGTCACTGTATAACACTGGGGTACAGTACTGGTGGGGTACAGGTCTGTCACTGTATAACACTGGGGTACAGTACTGGTGGGTACAGGTCTGTCACTGTATAACACTGGGGTACAGTACTGCTGGGTACAGGTCTGTCACTGTATAACACTGGGGTACAGTACTGGTGGGGTACAGGTCTGTCACTGTATAACACTGGGGTACAGTACTGGTGGGGTACAGGTCTGTCACTGTATAACACTGGGGTACAGTACTGGTGGGGTACAGGTCTGTCACTGTATAACACTGGGGTACAGTACTGGTGGGTACAGGTCTGTCACTGTATAACACTGGGGTACAGTACTGGTGGGGTACAGGTCTGTCACTGTATAACACTGGGGTACAGTACTGGTGGGGTACAGGTCTGTCACTGTATAACACTGGGGGACAGTACTGGTGGGTACAGGTCTGTCACTGTATAACACTGGGGTACAGTACTGGTGGGGACAGGTCTGTCACTGTATAACACTGGGGTACAGTACTGGTGGGGACAGGTCTGTCACTGTATAACACTGGGGGACAGTACTGGTGGGGACAGGTCTGTCACTGTATAACACTGGGGTACAGTACTGGTGGGGACAGGTCTGTCACTGTATAACACTGGGGTACAGTACTGGTGGGGACAGGTCTGTCACTGTATAACACTGGGGTACAGTACTGGTGGGGACAGGTCTGTCACTGTATAACACTGGGGTACAGTACTGGTGGGTACAGGTCTGTCACTGCATAACACTGGGGTACAGTACTGGGGGGTACAGGTCTGTCACTGTATAACACTGGGGTACAGTACTGGTGGGTACAGGTCTGTCACTGTATAACACTGGGATACAGTACTGGTGGGGACAGGTCTGTCACTGTATAACACTGGTGTACAGTACTGGTGGGGACAGGTCTGTCACTGTATAACACTGGGGTACAGTACTGGTGGGTACAGGTCTGTCACTGTATAACACTGGGGTACAGTACTGGTGGGTACAGGTCTGTCACTGTATAACACTGGGGTACAGTACTGGGGGGTACAGTACTGGTGGGTACAGGTCTGTCACTGTATAACACTGGGGTACAGTACTGGTGGGTACAGGTCTGTCACTGTATAACACTGGGGTACAGTACTGGTGGGTACAGGTCTGTCACTGTATAACTCTGGGGTACAGTACTGGTGGGTACAGGTCTGTCACTGTCTAACACTGGGGTACAGTACTGGTGGGTACAGGTCTGTCACTGTATAACACTGGGGTACAGTACTGGTGGGTACAGGTCTGTCACTGTATAACACTGGGGTACAGTACTGGTGGGGTACAGGTCTGTCACTGTATAACACTGGGGTACAGTACTGGTGGGTACAGGTCTGTCACTGTATAACACTGGGGTACAGTACTGGTGGGTACAGGTCTGTCACTGTATAACTCTGGGGTACAGTACTGGTGGGTACAGGTCTGTCACTGTATAACACTGGGGTACAGTACTGGTGGGTACAGGTCTGTCACTGTATAACACTGGGGTACAGTACTGGTGAGTACAGGTCTGTCACTGTATAACACTGGGGTACAGTACTGGTGGGTACAGGTCTGTCACTGTATAACTCTGGGGTACAGTACTGGTGGGTACAGGTCTGTCACTGTATAACACTGGGGTACAGTACTGGTGGGTACAGGTCTGTCACTGTATAACACTGGGGTACAGTACTGGTGAGTACAGGTCTGTCACTGTATAACACTGGGGTACAGTACTGGTGGGTACAGGTCTGTCACTGTATAACTCTGGGGTACAGTACTGGTGGGTACAGGTCTGTTACTGTATAACACTGAGGTACAGTACTGGTGGGTACAGGTCTGTCACTGTATAACACTGGGGTACAGTACTGGTGGGTACAGGTCTGTCACTGTATAACACTGGGGTACAGTACTGGTGGGTACAGGTCTGTCACTGTATAACTCTGGGGTACAGCACTGGTGGGTACAGGTCTGTCACTGTATAACACTGGGGTACAGTACTGGTGGGTACAGGTCTGTCACTGTATAACACAGGGGTACAGTACTGGTGGGTACAGGTCTGTCACTGTATAACACTGGGGGACAGTACTGGTGGGGACAGGTCTGTCACTGTATAACTCTGGGGTACAGTACTGGTGGGTACAGGTCTGTCACTGTATAACACTGGGGTACAGTACTGGTGGGTACAGGTCTGTCACTGTATAACACTGGGGTACAGTACTGGTGGGTACAGGTCTGTCACTGTATAACACTGGGGGACAGTACTGGTGGGGACAGGTCTGTCACTGTATAACTCTGGGGTACAGTACTGGTGGGTACAGGTCTGTCACTGTATAACACTGGGGTACAGTACTGGTGGGTACAGGTCTGTCACTGTATAACACTGGGGTACAGTACTGGTGGGTACAGGTCTGTCACTGTATAACACTGGGGTACAGTACTGGTGAGTACAGGTCTGTCACTGTATAACACTGGGGGACAGTACTGGCGGGTACAGGTCTGTCACTGTATAACACTGGGGTACAGTACTGGTGAGTACAGGTCTGTCACTGTATAACACTGAGGTACAGTACTGGTGGGTACAGGTCTGTCACTGTATAACACAGGGGGACAGTACTGGTGGGTACAGGTCTGTCACTGTATAACACTGAGGTACAGTACTGGTGAGTACAGGTCTGTCACTGTATAACACTGGGGTACAGTACTGGTGGGTACAGGTCTGTCACTGTATAACACTGAGGTACAGTACTGGTGGGTACAGGTCTGTCACTGTATAACACTGGGGTACAGTACTGGTGGGTGCAGGCCTGTCACTGTATAACACTGGGGTACAGTACTGGTGAGTACAGGTCTGTCACTGTATAACACTGGGGTACAGTGCTGGTGGGGTACAGGTCTGTCACTGTATAACACTGGGGTACAGTACTGGTGGGTACAGGCCTGTCACTGTATAACACTGGGGTACAGTCCTGGTGGGTACAGACCTGTCACTGGATAACACTGGGGTACAGTACTGGTGGGTACAGGTCTGTCACTGTATAACACTGGGGGACAGTACTGGTGGGTACAGGTCTGTCACTGTATAACACTGAGGTACAGTACTGGTGGGTACAGGTCTGTCACTGTATAACACTGGGGTACAGTACTGGTGGGTGCAGGCCTGTCACTGTATAACACTGGGGTACAGTACTGGTGGGTGCAGGCCTGTCACTGTATAACACTGAGGTACAGTACTGGTGGGTACAGGTCTGTCACTGTATAACACTGGGGTACAGTACTGGTGGGTGCAGGCCTGTCACTGTATAACACTGGGGTACAGTACTGGTGAGTACAGGTCTGTCACTGTATAACACTGGGGTACAGTGCTGGTGGGGTACAGGTCTGTCACTGTATAACACTGGGGTACAGTACTGGTGGGTACAGGCCTGTCACTGTATAACACTGGGGTACAGTCCTGGTGGGTACAGGCCTGTCACTGGATAACACTGGGGTACAGTACTGGTGGGTACAGGTCTGTCACTGTATAACACTGGGGGACAGTACTGGTGGGTACAGGTCTGTCACTGTATAACACTGAGGTACAGTACTGGTGGGTACAGGTCTGTCACTGTATAACACTGGGGTACAGTACTGGTGGGTGCAGGCCTGTCACTGTATAACACTGGGGTACAGTACTGGTGGGTGCAGGCCTGTCACTGTATAACACTGAGGTACAGTACTGGTGGGTACAGGTCTGTCACTGTATAACACTGGGGTACAGTACTGGTGGGTGCAGGCCTGTCACTGTATAACACTGGGGTACAGTACTGGTGAGTACAGGTCTGTCACTGTATAACACTGGGGTACAGTACTGGTGGGTACAGGTCTGTCACTGTATAACACTGGGGTACAGTACTGGTGAGTACAGGTCTGTCACTGTATAACACTGGGGGACAGTACTGGTGAGTACAGGTCTGTCACTGTATAACACAGAGGTACAGTACTGGTGGGTACAGGTCTGTCACTGTATAACACTGGGATACAGTACTGGTGAGTACAGGTCTGTCACTGTATAACACTGGGGGACAGTACTGGTGGGTACAGGTCTGTCACTGTATAACACTGAGGTACAGTACTGGTGAGTACAGGTCTGTCACTGTATAACACTGGGGTACAGTACTGGTGGGTACAGGTCTGTCACTGTATAACACTGGGGTACAGTACTGGTGGGTACAGGTCTGTCACTGTATAACACTGAGGTACAGTACTGGTGGGTACAGGTCTGTCACTGTATAACACTGAGGTACAGTACTGGTGGGTACAGGTCTGTCACTGTATAACACTGGGGTACAGTACTGGTGGGGTACAGGTCTGTCACTGTATAACACTGGTGTACAGTACTGGTGGGGTACAGGTCTGTCACTGTATAACACTGGGGTACAGTACTGGTGGGTACAGGTCTGTCACTGTATAACACTGGGGTACAGTACTGGTGGGGTACAGGTCTGTCACTGTATAACACTGGGGTACAGTACTGGTGGGTACAGGTCTGTCACTGTATAACACTGGGGTACAGTACTGCTGGGTACAGGTCTGTCACTGTATAACACTGGGGTACAGTACTGGTGGGGTACAGGTCTGTCACTGTATAACACTGGGGTACAGTACTGGTGGGGTACAGGTCTGTCACTGTATAACACTGGGGTACAGTACTGGTGGGGTACAGGTCTGTCACTGTATAACACTGGGGTACAGTACTGGTGGGTACAGGTCTGTCACTGTATAACACTGGGGTACAGTACTGGTGGGGTACAGGTCTGTCACTGTATAACACTGGGGTACAGTACTGGTGGGGTACAGGTCTGTCACTGTATAACACTGGGGGACAGTACTGGTGGGTACAGGTCTGTCACTGTATAACACTGGGGTACAGTACTGGTGGGGACAGGTCTGTCACTGTATAACACTGGGGTACAGTACTGGTGGGGACAGGTCTGTCACTGTATAACACTGGGGGACAGTACTGGTGGGGACAGGTCTGTCACTGTATAACACTGGGGTACAGTACTGGTGGGGACAGGTCTGTCACTGTATAACACTGGGGTACAGTACTGGTGGGGACAGGTCTGTCACTGTATAACACTGGGGTACAGTACTGGTGGGGACAGGTCTGTCACTGTATAACACTGGGGTACAGTACTGGTGGGTACAGGTCTGTCACTGTATAACACTGGGGTACAGTACTGGGGGGTACAGGTCTGTCACTGTATAACACTGGGGTACAGTACTGGTGGGTACAGGTCTGTCACTGTATAACACTGGGATACAGTACTGGAGGGGACAGGTCTGTCACTGTATAACACTGGTGTACAGTACTGGTGGGGACAGGTCTGTCACTGTATAACACTGGGGTACAGTACTGGTGGGTACAGGTCTGTCACTGTATAACACTGGGGTACAGTACTGGTGGGTACAGGTCTGTCACTGTATAACACTGGGGTACAGTACTGGTGGGTACAGGTCTGTCACTGTATAACACTGGGGTACAGTACTGGTGGGTACAGGTCTGTCACTGTATAACACTGGGGTACAGTACTGGTGGGTACAGGTCTGTCACTGTATAACTCTGGGGTACAGTACTGGTGGGTACAGGTCTGTCACTGTCTAACACTGGGGTACAGTACTGGTGGGTACAGGTCTGTCACTGTATAACACTGGGGTACAGTACTGGTGGGTACAGGTCTGTCACTGTATAACACTGGGGTACAGTACTGGTGGGGTACAGGTCTGTCACTGTATAACACTGGGGTACAGTACTGGTGGGTACAGGTCTGTCACTGTATAACACTGGGGTACAGTACTGGTGGGTACAGGTCTGTCACTGTATAACTCTGGGGTACAGTACTGGTGGGTACAGGTCTGTCACTGTATAACACTGGGGTACAGTACTGGTGGGTACAGGTCTGTCACTGTATAACACTGGGGTACAGTACTGGTGAGTACAGGTCTGTCACTGTATAACACTGGGGTGCAGTACTGGTGGGTACAGGTCTGTCACTGTATAACTCTGGGGTACAGTACTGGTGGGTTCAGGTCTGTCACTGTATAACACTGGGGTACAGTACTGGTGGGTACAGGTCTGTCACTGTATAACACTGGGGGACAGTACTGGTGGGGACAGGTCTGTCACTGTATAACTCTGGGGTACAGTACTGGTGGGTACAGGTCTGTCACTGTATAACACTGGGGTACAGTACTGGTGGGTACAGGTCTGTCACTGTATAACACTGGGGTACAGTACTGGTGGGTACAGGTCTGTCACTGTATAACACTGGGGTACAGTACTGGTGAGTACAGGTCTGTCACTGTATAACACTGGGGGACAGTACTGGCGGGTACAGGTCTGTCACTGTATAACACTGGGGTACAGTACTGGTGAGTACAGGTCTGTCACTGTATAACACTGAGGTACAGTACTGGTGGGTACAGGTCTGTCACTGTATAACACAGGGGGACAGTACTGGTGGGTACAGGTCTGTCACTGTATAACACTGAGGTACAGTACTGGTGAGTACAGGTCTGTCACTGTATAACACTGGGGTACAGTACTGGTGGGTACAGGTCTGTCACTGTATAACACTGAGGTACAGTACTGGTGGGTACAGGTCTGTCACTGTATAACACTGGGGTACAGTACTGGTGGGTGCAGGCCTGTCACTGTATAACACTGGGGTACAGTACTGGTGAGTACAGGTCTGTCACTGTATAACACTGGGGTACAGTGCTGGTGGGGTACAGGTCTGTCACTGTATAACACTGGGGTACAGTACTGGTGGGTACAGGCCTGTCACTGTATAACACTGGGGTACAGTCCTGGTGGGTACAGACCTGTCACTGGATAACACTGGGGTACAGTACTGGTGGGTACAGGTCTGTCACTGTATAACACTGGGGGACAGTACTGGTGGGTACAGGTCTGTCACTGTATAACACTGAGGTACAGTACTGGTGGGTACAGGTCTGTCACTGTATAACACTGGGGTACAGTACTGGTGGGTGCAGGCCTGTCACTGTATAACACTGGGGTACAGTACTGGTGGGTGCAGGCCTGTCACTGTATAACACTGAGGTACAGTACTGGTGGGTACAGGTCTGTCACTGTATAACACTGGGGTACAGTACTGGTGGGTGCAGGCCTGTCACTGTATAACACTGGGGTACAGTACTGGTGAGTACAGGTCTGTCACTGTATAACACTGGGGTACAGTGCTGGTGGGGTACAGGTCTGTCACTGTATAACACTGGGGTACAGTACTGGTGGGTACAGGCCTGTCACTGTATAACACTGGGGTACAGTCCTGGTGGGTACAGGCCTGTCACTGGATAACACTGGGGTACAGTACTGGTGGGTACAGGTCTGTCACTGTATAACACTGGGGGACAGTACTGGTGGGTACAGGTCTGTCACTGTATAACACTGAGGTACAGTACTGGTGGGTACAGGTCTGTCACTGTATAACACTGGGGTACAGTACTGGTGGGTGCAGGCCTGTCACTGTATAACACTGGGGTACAGTACTGGTGGGTGCAGGCCTGTCACTGTATAACACTGAGGTACAGTACTGGTGGGTACAGGTCTGTCACTGTATAACACTGGGGTACAGTACTGGTGGGTGCAGGCCTGTCACTGTATAACACTGGGGTACAGTACTGGTGAGTACAGGTCTGTCACTGTATAACACTGGGGTACAGTACTGGTGGGTACAGGTCTGTCACTGTATAACACTGGGGTACAGTACTGGTGAGTACAGGTCTGTCACTGTATAACACTGGGGGACAGTACTGGTGAGTACAGGTCTGTCACTGTATAACACAGAGGTACAGTACTGGTGGGTACAGGTCTGTCACTGTATAACACTGGGATACAGTACTGGTGAGTACAGGTCTGTCACTGTATAACACTGGGGGACAGTACTGGTGGGTACAGGTCTGTCACTGTATAACACTGAGGTACAGTACTGGTGAGTACAGGTCTGTCACTGTATAACACTGGGGTACAGTACTGGTGGGTACAGGTCTGTCACTGTATAACACTGGGGTACAGTACTGGTGGGTACAGGTCTGTCACTGTATAACACTGAGGTACAGTACTGGTGGGTACAGGTCTGTCACTGTATAACACTGAGGTACAGTACTGGTGGGTACAGGTCTGTCACTGTATAACACTGGGGTACAGTACTGGTGGGGTACAGGTCTGTCACTGTATAACACTGGTGTACAGTACTGGTGGGGTACAGGTCTGTCACTGTATAACACTGGGGTACAGTACTGGTGGGTACAGGTCTGTCACTGTATAACACTGGGGTACAGTACTGGTGGGGTACAGGTCTGTCACTGTATAACACTGGGGTACAGTACTGGTGGGTACAGGTCTGTCACTGTATAACACTGGGGTACAGTACTGCTGGGTACAGGTCTGTCACTGTATAACACTGGGGTACAGTACTGGTGGGGTACAGGTCTGTCACTGTATAACACTGGGGTACAGTACTGGTGGGGTACAGGTCTGTCACTGTATAACACTGGGGTACAGTACTGGTGGGGTACAGGTCTGTCACTGTATAACACTGGGGTACAGTACTGGTGGGTACAGGTCTGTCACTGTATAACACTGGGGTACAGTACTGGTGGGGTACAGGTCTGTCACTGTATAACACTGGGGTACAGTACTGGTGGGGTACAGGTCTGTCACTGTATAACACTGGGGGACAGTACTGGTGGGTACAGGTCTGTCACTGTATAACACTGGGGTACAGTACTGGTGGGGACAGGTCTGTCACTGTATAACACTGGGGTACAGTACTGGTGGGGACAGGTCTGTCACTGTATAACACTGGGGGACAGTACTGGTGGGGACAGGTCTGTCACTGTATAACACTGGGGTACAGTACTGGTGGGGACAGGTCTGTCACTGTATAACACTGGGGTACAGTACTGGTGGGGACAGGTCTGTCACTGTATAACACTGGGGTACAGTACTGGTGGGGACAGGTCTGTCACTGTATAACACTGGGGTACAGTACTGGTGGGTACAGGTCTGTCACTGTATAACACTGGGGTACAGTACTGGGGGGTACAGGTCTGTCACTGTATAACACTGGGGTACAGTACTGGTGGGTACAGGTCTGTCACTGTATAACACTGGGATACAGTACTGGTGGGGACAGGTCTGTCACTGTATAACACTGGTGTACAGTACTGGTGGGGACAGGTCTGTCACTGTATAACACTGGGGTACAGTACTGGAGGGTACAGGTCTGTCACTGTATAACACTGGGGTACAGTACTGGTGGGTACAGGTCTGTCACTGTATAACACTGGGGTACAGTACTGGTGGGTACAGGTCTGTCACTGTATAACACTGGGGTACAGTACTGGTGGGTACAGGTCTGTCACTGTATAACACTGGGGTACAGTACTGGTGGGTACAGGTCTGTCACTGTATAACTCTGGGGTACAGTACTGGTGGGTACAGGTCTGTCACTGTCTAACACTGGGGTACAGTACTGGTGGGTACAGGTCTGTCACTGTATAACACTGGGGTACAGTACTGGTGGGTACAGGTCTGTCACTGTATAACACTGGGGTACAGTACTGGTGGGGTACAGGTCTGTCACTGTATAACACTGGGGTACAGTACTGGTGGGTACAGGTCTGTCACTGTATAACACTGGGGTACAGTACTGGTGGGTACAGGTCTGTCACTGTATAACTCTGGGGTACAGTACTGGTGGGTACAGGTCTGTCACTGTATAACACTGGGGTACAGTACTGGTGGGTACAGGTCTGTCACTGTATAACACTGGGGTACAGTACTGGTGAGTACAGGTCTGTCACTGTATAACACTGGGGTGCAGTACTGGTGGGTACAGGTCTGTCACTGTATAACTCTGGGGTACAGTACTGGTGGGTTCAGGTCTGTCACTGTATAACACTGGGGTACAGTACTGGTGGGTACAGGTCTGTCACTGTATAACACTGGGGTACAGTACTGGTGAGTACAGGTCTGTCACTGTATAACACTGGGGTACAGTACTGGTGGGTACAGGTCTGTCACTGTATAACTCTGGGGTACAGTACTGGTGGGTACAGGTCTGTCACTGTATAACACTGAGGTACAGTACTGGTGGGTACAGGTCTGTCACTGTATAACACTGGGGTACAGTACTGGTGGGTACAGGTCTGTCACTGTATAACACTGGGGTACAGTACTGGTGGGTACAGGTCTGTCACTGTATAACTCTGGGGTACAGCACTGGTGGGTACAGGTCTGTCACTGTATAACACTGGGGTACAGTACTGGTGGGTACAGGTCTGTCACTGTATAACACTGGGGTACAGTACTGGTGGGTACAGGTCTGTCACTGTATAACACTGGGGGACAGTACTGGTGGGGACAGGTCTGTCACTGTATAACTCTGGGGTACAGTACTGGTGGGTACAGGTCTGTCACTGTATAACACTGGGGTACAGTACTGGTGGGTACAGGTCTGTCACTGTATAACACTGGGGTACAGTACTGGTGGGTACAGGTCTGTCACTGTATAACACTGGGGGACAGTACTGGTGGGGACAGGTCTGTCACTGTATAACTCTGGGGTACAGTACTGGTGGGTACAGGTCTGTCACTGTATAACACTGGGGTACAGTACTGGTGGGTACAGGTCTGTCACTGTATAACACTGGGGTACAGTACTGGTGGGTACAGGTCTGTCACTGTATAACACTGGGGTACAGTACTGGTGAGTACAGGTCTGTCACTGTATAACACTGGGGGACAGTACTGGCGGGTACAGGTCTGTCACTGTATAACACTGGGGTACAGTACTGGTGAGTACAGGTCTGTCACTGTATAACACTGAGGTACAGTACTGGTGGGTACAGGTTTGTCACTGTATAACACTGGGGGACAGTACTGGTGGGTACAGGTCTGTCACTGTATAACACTGAGGTACAGTACTGGTGAGTACAGGTCTGTCACTGTATAACACTGGGGTACAGTACTGGTGGGTACAGGTCTGTCACTGTATAACACTGAGGTACAGTACTGGTGGGTACAGGTCTGTCACTGTATAACACTGGGGTACAGTACTGGTGGGTGCAGGCCTGTCACTGTATAACACTGGGGTACAGTACTGGTGAGTACAGGTCTGTCACTGTATAACACTGGGGTACAGTGCTGGTGGGGTACAGGTCTGTCACTGTATAACACTGGGGTACAGTACTGGTGGGTACAGGCCTGTCACTGTATAACACTGGGGTACAGTCCTGGTGGGTACAGACCTGTCACTGGATAACACTGGGGTACAGTACTGGTGGGTACAGGTCTGTCACTGTATAACACTGGGGGACAGTACTGGTGGGTACAGGTCTGTCACTGTATAACACTGAGGTACAGTACTGGTGGGTACAGGTCTGTCACTGTATAACACTGGGGTACAGTACTGGTGGGTGCAGGCCTGTCACTGTATAACACTGGGGTACAGTACTGGTGGGTGCAGGCCTGTCACTGTATAACACTGAGGTACAGTACTGGTGGGTACAGGTCTGTCACTGTATAACACTGGGGTACAGTACTGGTGGGTGCAGGCCTGTCACTGTATAACACTGGGGTACAGTACTGGTGAGTACAGGTCTGTCACTGTATAACACTGGGGTACAGTACTGGTGGGTACAGGTCTGTCACTGTATAACACTGGGGTACAGTACTGGTGAGTACAGGTCTGTCACTGTATAACACTGGGGGACAGTACTGGTGAGTACAGGTCTGTCACTGTATAACACTGAGGTACAGTACTGGTGGGTACAGGTCTGTCACTGTATAACACTGGGATACAGTACTGGTGAGTCCAGGTCTGTCACTGTATAACACTGGGGGACAGTACTGGTGGGTACAGGTCTGTCACTGTATAACACTGAGGTACAGTACTGGTGAGTACAGGTCTGTCACTGTATAACACTGGGGTACAGTACTGGTGGGTACAGGTCTGTCACTGTATAACACTGGGGTACAGTACTGGTGGGTACAGGTCTGTCACTGTATAACACTGAGGTACAGTACTGGTGGGTACAGGTCTGTCACTGTATAACACTGAGGTACAGTACTGGTGGGTACAGGTCTGTCACTGTATAACACTGGGGTACAGTACTGGTGGGGTACAGGTCTGTCACTGTATAACACTGGGGTACAGTACTGGTGGGGTACAGGTCTGTCACTGTATAACACTGGGGTACAGTACTGGTGGGTACAGGTCTGTCACTGTATAACACTGGGGTACAGTACTGCTGGGTACAGGTCTGTCACTGTATAACACTGGGGTACAGTACTGGTGGGGTACAGGTCTGTCACTGTATAACACTGGGGTACAGTACTGGTGGGGTACAGGTCTGTCACTGTATAACACTGGGGTACAGTACTGGTGGGGTACAGGTCTGTCACTGTATAACACTGGGGTACAGTACTGGTGGGTACAGGTCTGTCACTGTATAACACTGGGGTACAGTACTGGTGGGGTACAGGTCTGTCACTGTATAACACTGGGGGACAGTACTGGTGGGTACAGGTCTGTCACTGTATAACACTGGGGTACAGTACTGGTGGGGACAGGTCTGTCACTGTATAACACTGGGGTACAGTACTGGTGGGGACAGGTCTGTCACTGTATAACACTGGGGGACAGTACTGGTGGGGACAGGTCTGTCACTGTATAACACTGGGGTACAGTACTGGTGGGGACAGCTCTGTCACTGTATAACACTGGGGTACAGTACTGGTGGGGACAGGTCTGTCACTGTATAACACTGGGGTACAGTACTGGTGGGGACAGGTCTGTCACTGTATAACACTGGGGTACAGTACTGGTGAGTACAGGTCTGTCACTGTATAACACTGGGGTACAGTACTGGGGGGGTACAGGTCTGTCACTGTATAACACTGGGGTACAGTACTGGTGGGTACAGGTCTGTCACTGTATAACACTGGGATACAGTACTGGTGGGGACAGGTCTGTCACTGTATAACACTGGTGTACAGTACTGGTGGGGACAGGTCTGTCACTGTATAACACTGGGGTACAGTACTGGTGGGTACAGGTCTGTCACTGTATAACACTGGGGTACAGTACTGGTGGGTACAGGTCTGTCACTGTATAACACTGGGATACAGTACTGGTGGGGACAGGTCTGTCACTGTATAACAGTGGTGTACAGTACTGGTGGGGACAGGTCTGTCACTGTATAACACTGGGGTACAGTACTGGTGGGTACAGGTCTGTCACTGTATAACACTGGGGTACAGTACTGGTGGGGACAGGTCTGTCCCTGTATAACACTGGGGTACAGTACTGGTGGGTACAGGTCTGTCACTGTATAACACTGGGGTACAGTACTGGTGGGTACAGGTCTGTCACTGTATAACACTGGGGTACAGTATTGGTGAGTACAGGTCTGTCACTGTATAACACTGGGGTAGAGTACTGGTGGGTACAGGTCTGTCACTGTATAACACTGGGGTACAGTACTGGTGAGTACAGGTCTGTCACTGTATAACACTGGGGTACAGTACTGGTGGGTACAGGTCTGTCACTGTATAACACTGGGGTACAGTATTGGTGAGTACAGGTCTGTCACTGTATAACACTGGGCTACAGTACTGGTGGGGACAGGTCTGTCACTGTATAACACTGAGGTACAGGACTGGTGGGGACAGGTCTGTCACTGTATAACACTGGGGTACAGTACTGGTGGGTACAGGTCTGTCACTGTATAACACTGGGGTACAGTACTGGTGGGTACAGGTCTGTCACTGTATAACACTGGGGTACAGTACTGGTGGGTGCAGGCCTGTCACTGTATAACACTGGGGTACAGTACTGGTGGGTGCAGGCCTGTCACTGTATAACACTGAGGTACAGTACTGGTGGGTACAGGTCTGTCACTGTATAACACTGGGGTACAGTACTGGTGGGTGCAGGCCTGTCACTGTATAACACTGGGGTACAGTACTGGTGAGTACAGGTCTGTCACTGTATAACACTGGGGTACAGTACTGGTGGGTACAGGTCTGTCACTGTATAACACTGGGGTACAGTACTGGTGAGTACAGGTCTGTCACTGTATAACACTGGGGGACAGTACTGGTGAGTACAGGTCTGTCACTGTATAACACTGAGGTACAGTACTGGTGGGTACAGGTCTGTCACTGTATAACACTGGGATACAGTACTGGTGAGTACAGGTCTGTCACTGTATAACACTGGGGTACAGTACTGGTGGGTACAGGTCTGTCACTGTATAACACTGAGGTACAGTACTGGTGAGTACAGGTCTGTCACTGTATAACACTGGGGTACAGTACTGGTGGGTACAGGTCTGTCACTGTATAACACTGGGGTACAGTACTGGTGGGTACAGGTCTGTCACTGTATAACACTGAGGTACAGTACTGGTGGGTACAGGTCTGTCACTGTATAACACTGAGGTACAGTACTGGTGGGTACAGGTCTGTCACTGTATAACACTGGGGTACAGTACTGGTGGGGTACAGGTCTGTCACTGTATAACACTGGTGTACAGTACTGGTGGGGTACAGGTCTGTCACTGTATAACACTGGGGTACAGTACTGGTGGGTACAGGTCTGTCACTGTATAACACTGGGGTACAGTACTGGTGGGGTACAGGTCTGTCACTGTATAACACTGGGGTACAGTACTGGTGGGTACAGGTCTGTCACTGTATAACACTGGGGTACAGTACTGCTGGGTACAGGTCTGTCACTGTATAACACTGGGGTACAGTACTGGTGGGGTACAGGTCTGTCACTGTATAACACTGGGGTACAGTACTGGTGGGGTACAGGTCTGTCACTGTATAACACTGGGGTACAGTACTGGTGGGTACAGGTCTGTCACTGTATAACACTGGGGTACAGTACTGGTGGGGTACAGGTCTGTCACTGTATAACACTGGGGTACAGTACTGGTGGGGTACAGGTCTGTCACTGTATAACACTGGGGGACAGTACTGGTGGGTACAGGTCTGTCACTGTATAACACTGGGGTACAGTACTGGTGGGGACAGGTCTGTCACTGTATAACACTGGGGTACAGTACTGGTGGGGACAGGTCTGTCACTGTATAACACTGGGGGACAGTACTGGTGGGGACAGGTCTGTCACTGTATAACACTGGGGTACAGTACTGGTGGGGACAGGTCTGTCACTGTATAACACTGGGGTACAGTACTGGTGGGTACAGGTCTGTCACTGTATAACACTGGGGTACAGTACTGGTGGGTACAGGTCTGTCACTGTATAACACTGGGGTACAGTATTGGTGAGTACAGGTCTGTCACTGTATAACACTGGGGTAGAGTACTGGTGGGTACAGGTCTGTCACTGTATAACACTGGGGTAGAGTACTGGTGGGTACAGGTCTGTCACTGTATAACACTGGGGTACAGTACTGGTGGGGGCAGGCCTGTCACTGTATAACACTGGGGTACAGTACTGGTGAGTACAGGTCTGTCACTGTATAACACTGGGGTACAGTACTGGTGGGTACAGGTCTGTCACTGTATAACACTGGGGTACAGTATTGGTGAGTACAGGTCTGTCACTGTATAACACTGGGCTACAGTACTGGTGGGGACAGGTCTGTCAATGTATAACACTGAGGTACAGTACTGGTGGGGACAGGTCTGTCACTGTATAACACTGGGGTACAGTACTGGTGGGTACAGGTCTGTCACTGTATAACACTGGGGTACAGTACTGGTGGGTACAGGTCTGTCACTGTATAACACTGGGGTACAGTACTGGTGGGTGCAGGCCTGTCACTGTATAACACTGGGGTACAGTACTGGTGGGGACAGGTCTGTCACTGTATAACACTGGGGTACAGTACTGGTGGGTACAGGTCTGTCACTGTATAACACTGGGGTACAGTACTGGTGGGGTACAGGTCTGTCACTGTATAACACTGGGGTACAGTACTGGTGGGTACAGGTCTGTCACTGTATAACACTGGGGTACAGTACTGGTGGGGTACAGGTCTGTCACTGTATAACACTGGGGAACAGTACTGGTGGAGACAGGTCTGTCACTGTATAACACTGGGGTACAGTACTGGTGGGTGCAGGCCTGTCACTGTATAACACTGGGGTACAGTACTGGTGGGGACAGGTCTGTCACTGTTTAACACTGGGGTACAGTACTGGTGGGTACAGGTCTGTCACTGTATAACACTGGGGTACAGTACTGGTGGGGTACAGGTCTGTCACTGTATAACACTGGGGTACAGTACTGGTGGGTACAGGTCTGTCACTGTATAACACTGAGGTACAGTACTGGTGGGGACAGGTCTGTCACTGTATAACACTGGGGTACAGTACTGGTGGGTACAGGTCTGTCACTGTATAACACTGGGGTACAGTACTGGTGGGTACAGGTCTGTCACTGTATCACACTGGGGTACAGTACTGGTGGGTACAGGTCTGTCACTGTATAACACTGGGGTACAGTACTGGTGGAGACAGGTCTGTCACTGTATAACACTGGGGTACAGTACTGGTGGGGACAGGTCTGTCACTGTATAACACTGGGGTACAGTACTGGTGGGTACAGGTCTGTCACTGTATAACACTGGGGTACAGTACTGGTGGGGTACAGGTCTGTCACTGTATAACACTGGGGTACAGTACTGGTGGGGACAGGTCTGTCACTGTATAACACTGAGGTACAGTACTGGTGGGTACAGGTCTGTCACTGTATAACACTGAGGTACAGTACTGGTGGGTACAGGTCTGTCACTGTATAACACTGGGGTACAGTACTGGTGGGTACAGTTCAGTCACTGTATAACACTGGGATACAGTACTGGTGGGTACAGGTCTGTCACTGTATAACACTGAGGTACAGTACTGGTGGGTACAGGTCTGTCACTGTATAACACTGGGGTACAGTACTGGTGGGTACAGGTCTGTCACTGTATAACACTGAGGTACAGTACTGGTGGGGACAGGTCTGTCACTGTATAACACTGGGGTACAGTACTGGTGGGTACAGGTCTGTCACTGTATAACACTGGGGTACAGTACTGGTGGGTACAGGTCTGTCACTGGATAACACTGGGGTACAGTACTGGTGGGTACAGGTCTGTCACTGTATAACACTGGGGTACAGTACTGGTGGGTACAGGCCTGTCACTGTATAACACTGGGGTACAGTACTGGTGGGGACAGGTCTGTCACTGTATAACACTGGGGTACAGTACTGGTGAGTACAGGTCTGTCACTGTATAACACTGGGGTACAGTACTGGTGGGGACAGGTCTGTCACTGTATAACACTGGGGTACAGTACTGGTGGGTGCAGGCCTGTCACTGTATAACACTGGGGTACAGTACTGGTGAGTACAGGTCTGTCACTGTATAACACTGGGGTACAGTACTGGTGGGGACAGGTCTGTCACTGTATAACACTGGGGTACAGTACTGGTGGGTACAGGTCTGTCACTGTATAACACTGGGGTACAGTACTGGTGGGTACAGGTCTGTCACTGTATAACACTGGGGTACAGTACTGGTGGGTGCAGGCCTGTCACTGTATAACACTGGGGTACAGTACTGGTGGGTGCAGGCCTGTCACTGTATAACACTGGGGTACAGTACTGGTGGGTGCAGGCCTGTCACTGTATAACACTGGGGTACAGTACTGGTGGGGACAGGTCTGTCACTGTATAACACTGGGGTACAGTACTGGTGAGTACAGGTCTGTCACTGTATAACACTGGGGTACAGTACTGGTGGGGACAGGTCTGTCACTGTATAACACTGGGGTACAGTACTGGTGAGTACAGGTCTGTCACTGTATAACACTGGGGTACAGTACTGGTGGGGACAGGCCTGTCACTGTATAACACTGGGGTACAGTACTGGTGAGTACAGGTCTGTCACTGTATAACACTGGGGTACAGTACTGGTGGGGACAGGTCTGTCACTGTATAACACTGGGGTACAGTACTGGTGGGTACAGGTCTGTCACTGTATAACACTGGGGTACAGTACTGGTGGGTACAGGTCTGTCACTGTATAACACTGGGGTACAGTACTGGTGGGTACAGGTCTGTCACTGTATAACTCTGGGGTACAGTACTGGTGGGTGCAGGCCTGTCACTGTATAACACTGGGGTACAGTACTGGTGGGTACAGGTCTGTCACTGTATAACACTGAGGTACAGTACTGGTGGGTACAGGTCTGTCACTGTATAACACTGGGGTAGAGTACTGGTGGGTACAGGTCTGTCACTGTATAACACTGAGGTACAGTACTGGTGGGGACAGGTCTGTCAATGTATAACACTGGGGTACAGTACTGGTGGGTACAGGTCTGTCACTGTATAACACTGGGGTACAGTACTGGTGGGTACAGGTCTGTCACTGTATAACACTGGGGTACAGTACTGGTGGGGACAGGCCTGTCACTGTATAACACTGGGGTACAGTACTGGTGAGTACAGGTCTGTCACTGTATAACACTGGGGTACAGTACTGGTGGGGACAGGCCTGTCACTGTATAACACTGGGGTACAGTACTGGTGAGTACAGGTCTGTCACTGTATAACACTGGGGTACAGTACTGGTGGGGACAGGTCTGTCACTGTATAACACTGGGGTACAGTACTGGTGGGTACAGGTCTGTCACTGTATAACACTGGGGAACAGTACTGGTGGGTACATGTCTGTCACTGTATAACACTGGGGTACAGTACTGGTGGGTACAGGTCTGTCACTGTATAACTCTGGGGTACAGTACTGGTGGGTGCAGGCCTGTCACTGTATAACACTGGGGTACAGTACTGGTGGGTACAGGTCTGTCACTGTATAACACTGAGGTACAGTACTGGTGGGTACAGGTCTGTCACTGTATAACACTGGGGTACAGTACTGGTGGGTACAGGTCTGTCACTGTATAACACTGAGGTACAGTACTGGTGGGGACAGGTCTGTCAATGTATAACACTGAGGTACAGTACTGGTGGGTACAGGTCTGTCACTGTATAACACTGGGGTACAGTACTGGTGGGTACAGGTCTGTCACTGTATAACACTGAGGTACAGTACTGGTGGGTACAGGTCTGTCACTGTATAACACTGGGGTACAGTACTGGTGAGTACAGGCCTGTCACTGTATAACACTGGGGTACAGAACTGTCACTGTATAACACTGAGGTACAGTACTGGTGGTGACAGGTCTGTCACTGTATAACACTGCGGTACAGTACTGGATGGACAGGTCTGTCACTGTATAACATTGGGGTACAGTACTGGTGGGTACAGGTCTGTCACTGTATAACACTGGGGTACAGTACTGGTGGGGGTCAGGTCTGTCACTGTATAACACTGGGGTACAGTACTGGTGGGGACAGGTCTGTCACTGTATAACACTGGGGTACAGTACTGGTGGGGGTCAGGTCTGTCAATGTATAACACTGAGGTACAGTACTGGTGGGTACAGGTCTGTCACTGTATAACACTGGGGTACAGTACTGGTGGGGACAGGTCTGTCACTGTATAACACTGGGGTACAGTACTGGTGGGTACAGGTCTGTCACTGTATAACACTGGGGTACAGTACTGGTGGGTACAGGTCTGTCACTGTATAACACTGGGGTACAGAACTGGTGGGGACAGGTCTGTCACTGTATAACACTGGGGTACAGTACTGGTGGGTACAGGTCTGTCACTGTATAACACTGGGGTACAGTACTGGTGGGGACAGGTCTGTCACTGTATAACACTGGGGTACAGTACTGGTGGGTACAGGTCTGTCACTGTATAACACTGGCGTACAGTACTGGTGGGGACAGGTCTGTCACTGTATAACACTGGGGTACAGTACTGGTGGGTACAGGTCTGTCACTGTATAACACTGGGGTACAGTATTGGTGGGTACAGGTCTGTCACTGTATAACACTGGGGTACAGTACTGGTGGGTACAGGTCTGTCACTGTATAACACTGGGGTACAGTACTGGTGGGTACAGGTCTGTCACTGTATAACACTGGGATACAGTACTGGTGGGGACAGGTCTGTCACTGTATAACACTGGGATACAGTACTGGTGGGGACAGGTCTGTCACTGTATAACACTGGGATACAGAACTGGTGGGGACAGGTCTGTCACTGTATAACACTGGGGTACAGTACTGGTGGGGACAGGTCTGTCACTGTATAACACTGGGGTACAGTACTGGTGGGGACAGGTCTGTCACTGTATAACACTGGGGTACAGAACTGGTGGGGACAGGTCTGTCACTGTATAACACTGGGATACAGTACTGGTGGGGACAGGTCTGTCACTGTATAACACTGGGGTACAGTACTGGTGGGTACAGGTCTGTCACTGTATAACACTGAGGTACAGTACTGGTGGGTACAGGTCTGTCACTGTATAACACTGGGGTACAGTACTGGTGGGGACAGGTCTGTCACTGTATAACACTGGGATACAGTACTGGTGGGGACAGGTCTGTCACTGTATAACACTAGGGTACAGTACCGGTGAGTACAGGCCTGTCACTGTATAACACTGGGGTACAGTACTGGTGGAGACAGGTCTGTCACTGTATAACACTGGGGTACAGTACTGGTGGGGACAGGTCTGTCACTGTATAACACTGGGGTACAGTACTGGTGGGGACAGGTCTGTCACTGTATAACACTGGGGTACAGAACTGGTGGGGACAGGTCTGTCACTGTATAACACTGGGATACAGTACTGGTGGGGACAGGTCTGTCACTGTATAACACTGGGGTACAGTACTGGTGGGGACAGGTCTGTCACTGTATAACACTGGGGTACAGAACTGGTGGGTACAGGTCTGTCACTGTATAACTCTGGGGCACAGTACTGGTGGGGACAGGTCTGTCACTGTATAACACTGGGATACAGTACTGGTGGGGACAGGTCTGTCACTGTATAACACTAGGGTACAGTACTGGTGAGTACAGGTCTGTCACAGTATAACACTGGGGTACAGTACAGGTGAGTACAGGTCTGTCACTGTATAACACTGGGGTACAGTAATGGTGAGTACAGGCCTGTCACTGTATAACACTGGGGTACAGTACTGGGGGGGACAGGTCTGTCACTGTATAACACTGAGGAACAGTACTGGTGGGGTACAGGTCTGTCACTGTATAACACTGGGGTACAGTACTGGTGGGTACAGGTCTGTCACTGTATAACACTGGGGTACAGTACTGGGGGGGACAGGTCTGTCACTGTATAACACTGGGGTACAGTACTGGTGGGTACAGGTCTGTCACTGTATAACACTGGGGTACAGTACTGGGGGGGACAGGTCTGTCACTGTATAACACTGGGGTACAGTACTGGTGGGTACAGGTCTGTCACTGTATAACACTGGGGTACAGTACTGGTGGGGACAGGTCTGTCACTGTATAACACTGGGGTACAGTACTGGTGGGTACAGGTCAGTCACTGTATAACACTGGGGTACAGTACTGGTGGGTACAGGTCTGTCACTGTATAACACTGGGGTACAGTACTGGTGGGTACAGGTCTGTCACTGTATGACACTGGGGTACAGTACTGGGGGGGACAGGTCTGTCACTGTATAACACTGGGGTACAGTACTGGTGGGTACAGGTCTGTCACTGTATAACACTGGGGTACAGTACTGGTGGGTACAGGTCTGTCACTGTATAACACTGGGGTACAGTACTGGTGAGTACAGGCCTGTCACTGTATAACACAGGGGTACAGTACTGGTGGGTACAGGACTGTCACTGTATAACACTGGGGTACAGTACTGGTGGGTACAGGTCTGTCACTGTATAACACTGGGGTACAGTACTGGTGAGTACAGGTCTGTCACTGTATAACACTGGGGTACAGTACTGGTGGGTACAGGTCTGTCACTGTATAACACTGGGGTGCAGTACTGGGGGGGACAGGTCTGTCACTGTATAACACTGGGGTACAGTACTGGTGGGGTACAGGTCTGTCACTGTATAACACTGGGGTACAGTACTGGTGAGTACAGGTCTGTCACTGTATAACACTAGGGTACAGTACTGGTGGGTACAGGTCTGTCACTGTCTTACACTGGGGTACAGTACTGGTGGGTACAGGTCTGTCACTGTATAACACTGGGGTACAGTACTGGTGGGTACAGGTCTGTCACTGTATAACACTGGGGTACAGTACTGGTGAGTACAGGCCTGTCACTGTATAACACAGGGGTACAGTACTGGTGGGTACAGGTCTGTCACTGTATAACACTGGGGTACAGTACTGGTGGGTACAGGTCTGTCACTGTATAACACTGGGGTACAGTACTGGTGAGTACAGGTCTGTCACTGTATAACACTGGGGTACAGTACTGGTGGGTGCAGGTCTGTCACTGTATAACACTGGGGTACAGTACTGGTGGGGTACAGGTCTGTCACTGTATAACACTGGGGTACAGTACTGGGGGGGACAGGTCTGTCACTGTATAACACTGGGGTACAGTACTGGTGAGTACAGGTCTGTCACTGTATAACACTGGGGTACAGTACTGGTGAGTACAGGTCTGTCACTGTATAACACTGGGGTACAGTACTGGTGGGGACAGGTCTGTCACTGTATAACACTGGGGTACAGTACTGGTGAGTACAGGTCTGTCACTGTATAACACTGGGGTACAGTACTGGTGAGTACAGGTCTGTCACTGTATAACACTGGGGTACAGTACTGGTGAGTACAGGTCTGTCACTGCATAACACTGGGGTACAGTACTGGTGGGTACAGGTCTGTCACTGTATAACACCGGGGTACAGTACTGGTGGGGTACAGGTCTGTCACTGTCTTACACTGGGGTACAGTACTGGTGGGTACAGGTCTGTCACTGTATAACACTGGGGTACAGTACTGGTGGGTACAGGTCTGTCACTGTATAACACTGGGGTACAGTACTGGTGAGTACAGGCCTGTCACTGTATAACACAGGGGTACAGTACTGGTGGGTACAGGTCTGTCACTGTATAACACTGGGGTACAGTACTGGTGGGTACAGGTCTGTCACTGTATAACACTGGGGTACAGTACTGGTGAGTACAGGTCTGTCACTGTATAACACTGGGGTACAGTACTGGTGGGTGCAGGTCTGTCACTGTATAACACTGGGGTACAGTACTGGTGGGGTACAGGTCTGTCACTGTATAACACTGGGGTACAGTACTGGGGGGGACAGGTCTGTCACTGTATAACACTGGGGTACAGTACTGGTGAGTACAGGTCTGTCACTGTATAACACTGGGGTACAGTACTGGTGAGTACAGGTCTGTCACTGTATAACACTGGGGTACAGTACTGGTGGGGACAGGTCTGTCACTGTATAACACTGGGGTACAGTACTGGTGAGTACAGGTCTGTCACTGTATAACACTGGGGTACAGTACTGGTGAGTACAGGTCTGTCACTGTATAACACTGGGGTACAGTACTGGTGAGTACAGGTCTGTCACTGCATAACACTGGGGTACAGTACTGGTGGGTACAGGTCTGTCACTGTATAACACCGGGGTACAGTACTGGTGGGGTACAGGTCTGTCACTGTATAACACTGGGGTACAGTACTGGTGGGTACAGGTCTGTCACTGTATAACACTGAGGTACAGTACTGGTGGGTACAGGTCTGTCACTGTATAACACTGGGGTACAGTACTGGTGAGTACAGGCCTGTCACTGTATAACACTGGGGTACAGTACTGGTGGGGACAGGTCTGACACTGTATAACACTGAGGTACAGTACTGGTGGATACAGGTCTGTCACTGTATAACACTGGGGTACAGTACTGGTGGGTACAGGTCTGTCACTGTATAACACTGGGGTACAGTACTGGTGAGTACAGGCCTGTCACTGTATAACACTGGGGTACAGTACTGGTGGGGACAGGTCTGACACTGTATAACACTGAGGTACAGTACTGGTGGGTACAGGTCTGTCACTGTATAACACTGGGGTACAGTACTGGTGGGGACAGGTCTGTCACTGTATAACACAAAGGTACAGTACTGGTGGGTACAGGTCTGTCACTGTATAACACTAGGGTACAGTACTGGTGGGGACAGGTCTGTCACTGTATAACACTGGGGTACAGTACTGGTGGGGACAGGTCTGTCACTGTATAACACTGGGGTACAGTACTGGTGGGTACAGGTCTGTCAGTGTATAACACTAGGGTACAGTACTGGTGGGTACAGGTCTGTCACTGTATAACACTGGGGTACAGTACTGGTGGGGACAGGTCGGTCACTGTATAACACTGGGGTACAGTACTGGTGGGGACAGGTCTGTCACTGTATAACACTGGGGTACAGTACTGGTGAGTACAGGCCTGTCACTGTGTAACACTGGGGTACAGTACTGGTGGGGACAGGTCTGTCACTGTATAACTCTGGGGTACAGTACAGGTGAGTACAGGTCTGTCACTGTATAACACTGGGGTACAGTACTGGTGAGTACAGGCCTGTCACTGTGTAACACTGGGGTACAGTACTGGTGGGTACAGGTCTGTCACTGTATAACTCTGGGGTACAGTACAGGTGAGTACAGGTCTGTCACTGTATAACACTGGGGTACAGTACTGGTGGGTACAGGTCTGTCAGTGTATAACACTGGGGTACAGTACTGGTGGGTACAGGTCTGTCACTGTATAACACTGGGGTACAGTACAGGTGAGTACAGGTCAGTCACTGTATAACACTGGGGTACAGTACTGGTGGGTACAGGTCTGTCACTGTATAACACTGGGGTACAGTACTGGTGGGTACAGGTCTGTCAGTGTATAACACTGGGGTACAGTACTGGTGGGTACAGGTCTGTCACTGTATAACACTGGGGTACAGTACTGGTGGGGACAGGTCTGTCACTGTATAACACTGAGGTACAGTACTGGTGAGTACAGGTCTGTCAGTGTATAACACTGGGGTACAGTGCTGGTGGGTACAGGTCTGTCACCGTATAACACTGGGATACAGTACTGGTGGGGACAGGTCTGTCACTGTATAACACTGGGGTACAGTACTGGTGGGGACAGGTCTGTCACTGTATAACACTGGGGTACAGTGCTGGTGGGTACAGGTCTGTCACTGTATAACACTGGGATACAGTACTGGTGGGGACAGGTCTGTCACTGTATAACACTGGGGTACAGTGCTGGTGGGTACAGGTCTGTCACTGTATAACACTGAAATACAGTACTGGTGGGGACAGGTCTGTCACTGTATAACACTGGGGTACAGTACTGGTGGGTACAGGTCTGTCACTGTATAACACTGGGGTACAGTACTGGTGGGTACAGTTCTGTCACTGTATAACACTGGGGTACAGTACTGGTGGGTACAGGTCTGTCACTGTATAACACTGAGGTACAGTACTGGTGGGTACAGGTCTGTCACTGTATAACACTGGGGTACAGTACTGGTGAGTACAGGCCTGTCACTGTATAACACTGGGGTACAGTACTGGTGGGGACAGGTCTGACACTGTATAACACTGAGGTACAGTACTGGTGGATACAGGTCTGTCACTGTATAACACTGGGGTACAGTACTGGTGGGTACAGGTCTGTCACTGTATAACACTGGGGTACAGTACTGGTGAGTACAGGCCTGTCACTGTATAACACTGGGGTACAGTACTGGTGGGGACAGGTCTGACACTGTATAACACTGAGGTACAGTACTGGTGGGTACAGGTCTGTCACTGTATAACACTGGGGTACAGTACTGGTGGGGACAGGTCTGTCACTGTATAACACAAAGGTACAGTACTGGTGGGTACAGGTCTGTCACTGTATAACACTAGGGTACAGTACTGGTGGGGACAGGTCTGTCACTGTATAACACTGGGGTACAGTACTGGTGGGGACAGGTCTGTCACTGTATAACACTGGGGTACAGTACTGGTGGGTACAGGTCTGTCAGTGTATAACACTAGGGTACAGTACTGGTGGGTACAGGTCTGTCACTGTATAACACTGGGGTACAGTACTGGTGGGGACAGGTCGGTCACTGTATAACACTGGGGTACAGTACTGGTGGGGACAGGTCTGTCACTGTATAACACTGGGGTACAGTACTGGTGAGTACAGGCCTGTCACTGTGTAACACTGGGGTACAGTACTGGTGGGGACAGGTCTGTCACTGTATAACTCTGGGGTACAGTACAGGTGAGTACAGGTCTGTCACTGTATAACACTGGGGTACAGTACTGGTGAGTACAGGCCTGTCACTGTGTAACACTGGGGTACAGTACTGGTGGGTACAGGTCTGTCACTGTATAACTCTGGGGTACAGTACAGGTGAGTACAGGTCTGTCACTGTATAACACTGGGGTACAGTACTGGTGGGTACAGGTCTGTCAGTGTATAACACTGGGGTACAGTACTGGTGGGTACAGGTCTGTCACTGTATAACACTGGGGTACAGTACAGGTGAGTACAGGTCAGTCACTGTATAACACTGGGGTACAGTACTGGTGGGTACAGGTCTGTCACTGTATAACACTGGGGTACAGTACTGGTGGGTACAGGTCTGTCAGTGTATAACACTGGGGTACAGTACTGGTGGGTACAGGTCTGTCACTGTATAACACTGGGGTACAGTACTGGTGGGGACAGGTCTGTCACTGTATAACACTGAGGTACAGTACTGGTGAGTACAGGTCTGTCAGTGTATAACACTGGGGTACAGTGCTGGTGGGTACAGGTCTGTCACCGTATAACACTGGGATACAGTACTGGTGGGGACAGGTCTGTCACTGTATAACACTGGGGTACAGTACTGGTGGGGACAGGTCTGTCACTGTATAACACTGGGGTACAGTGCTGGTGGGTACAGGTCTGTCACTGTATAACACTGGGATACAGTACTGGTGGGGACAGGTCTGTCACTGTATAACACTGGGGTACAGTGCTGGTGGGTACAGGTCTGTCACTGTATAACACTGAAATACAGTACTGGTGGGGACAGGTCTGTCACTGTATAACACTGGGGTACAGTACTGGTGGGTACAGGTCTGTCACTGTATAACACTGGGGTACAGTACTGGTGGGTACAGTTCTGTCACTGTATAACACTGGGGTACAGTACTGGTGAGTACAGGTCTGTCACTGTATAACACTGGGATACAGTACTGGTGGGGACAGGTCTGTCACTGTATAACACTGTGGTACAGTGCTGGTGGGTACAGGTCTGTCACTGTATAACACTGGGGTACAGTACTGGTGGGGACAGGTCTGTCACTGTATAACACTGGGGTACAGTACTGGTGGGTACATGTCTGTCACTGTATAACACTGGGATACAGTACTGGTGGGGACAGGTCTGTCACTGTATAACACTGTGGTACAGTACTGGTGGGGACAGGTCTGTCACTGTATAACACTGGGATACAGTACTGGTGGGGACAGGTCTGTCACTGTATAACACTGGGGTACAGTACTGGTGGGTACATGTCTGTCACTGTATAACACTGGGGTACAGTACTGGTGGGTACAGGTCTGTCACTGTATAACACTGGGGTACAGTACTGGTGGGTACAGGTCTGTCACTGTATAACACTGGGGCACAGTACTGGTGGGTACAGGTCTGTCACTGTATAACACTGGGGTACAGTACTGGTGGGGACAGGTCTGTCACTGTATAACACTGGGGTACAGTACTGGTGGGGACAGGTCTGTCACTGTATAACACTGGGGTACAGTACTGGTGGGGACAGGTCTGTCACTGTATAACACTGGGGTACAGTACTGGTGGGTACAGGTCTGTCACTGTATAACACTGGGGTACAGTACTGGTGGGGACAGGTCTGTCACTGTATAACACTGGGGTACAGTACTGGTGGGGACAGGTCTGTCACTGTATAACACTGGGGTACAGTACAGGTGGGGACAGGTCTGTCACTGTATAACACTGGGGTACAGTACTGGTGGGGACAGGTCTGTCACTGTATAACACTGGGGTACAGTACTGGTGGGGACAGGTCTGTCACTGTATAACACTGGGGTACAGTACTGGTGGGGACAGGTCTGTCACTGTATAACACTGGGGTACAGTACAGGTGGGGACAGGTCTGTCACTGTATAACACTGGGGTACAGTACTGGTGGGGACAGGTCTGTCACTGTATAACACTGGGGTACAGTACTGGTGGGGACAGGTCTGTCACTGTATAACACTGGGGTACAGTACTGGTGGGGACAGGTCTGTCACTGTATAATACTGTGGTACAGTACTGGTGGGGACAGGTCTGTCACTGTATAACACTGGGGTACAGTACTGGTGGGGACAGGTCTGTCACTGTATAACACTGGGGTACAGTACTGGTGGGGACAGGTCTGTCACTGTATAACACTGGGGTACAGTACTGGTGGGTACAGGTCTGTCACTGTATAACACTGGGGTACAGTACTGGTGGGGACAGGTCTGTCACTGTATAACATTGGGGTACAGTACTGGTGGAGACAGGTCTGTCCTGTATAACACTGGGGTACAGTACTGGTGGGGACAGGTCTGTCCTGTATAACACTGGGGTACAGTACTGGTGGGGACAGGTCTGTCACTGTGTAACACTGGGGTACAGTACTGGTGGGGACAGGTCTGTCACTGTATAACACTGGGGTACAGTACTGGTGGGTACAGGTCTGTCACTGTATAACACGGGGGTACAGTACTGGTGGGACAGGTCTGTCACTGTATAACACTGGGGTACAGTACTGGTGGGGACAGGTCTGTCACTGTATAACACTGGGGTACAGTACTGGTGGGGACAGGTCTGTCACTGTATAACACTGGGGTACAGTACTGGTGGGGTACAGGTCTGTCACTGTATAACACTGGGGTACAGTACTGGTGGGTACAGGTCTGTCACTGTATAACACTAAGGTACAGTACTGGTGGGGACAGGTCTGTCACTGTATAACACTGGGGTACAGTACTGGTGGGGTACAGGTCTGTCACTGTATAACACTGGGGTACAGTACTGGTGGGTACAGGTCTGTCACTGTATAACACTAAGGTACAGTACTGGTGGGGACAGGTCTGTCACTGTATAACACTGGGGTACAGTACTGGTGGGGTACAGGTCTGTCACTGTATAACACTGGGGTACAGTACTGGTGGGTACAGGTCTGTCACTGTATAACACTGGGGTACAGTGCTGGTGGGTACTGGTCTGTCACTGTATAATACTGGGGTACAGTGCTGGTGGGTACAGGTCTGTCACTGTGTAACACTGGGGTACAGTACTGGTGGGTACAGGTCTGTCACTGTATAACACTGGGGTACAGTACTGGTGGGGACAGGTCTGTCACTGTATAACACTGGGGTACAGTACTGGTGGGTACAGGTCTGTCACTGTATAACACTGGGGTACAGTACTGGTGGGTACAGGTCTGTCACTGTATAACACTGGGGTACAGTACTGGTGGGGACAGGTCTGTCACTGTATAACACTGGGGTACAGTACTGGTGGGTACAGGTCTGTCACTGTATAACACTGGGGTACAGTACTGGTGGGGACAGGTCTGTCACTGTATAACACTGGGGTACAGTACTGGTGGGTACAGCTCTGTCACTGTATAACACTGGGGTACAGTACTGGTGGGTACAGGTCTGTCACTGTATAACACTGGGGTACAGTGCTGGTGGGTACAGGTCTGTCACTGTATAACACTGGGGTACAGTACTGGTGGGTACAGGTCTGTCACTGTATAACACTGGGGTACAGTACTGGTGGGTACAGGTCTGTCACTGTATAACACTGGGGTACAGTACTGGTGGGGACAGGTCTGTCACTGAATAACACTGGGGTACAGTACTGGTGGGTACAGGTCTGTCACTGTATAACACTGGGGTACAGTACTGGTGGGTACAGGTCTGTCACTGTATAACACTGGGGTACAGTACTGGTGGGGACAGGTCTGTCACTGTATAACACTGGGGTACAGTACTGGTGGGTACAGGTCTGTCACTGTATAACACTGGGGTACAGTACTGGTGGGTACAGGTCTGTCACTGTATAACACTGGGGTACAGTACTGGTGGGGACAGGTCTGTCACTGTATAACACTGGGGTACAGTACTGGTGGGTACAGGTCTGTCACTGTATAACACTGGGGTACAGTACTGGTGGGGACAGGTCTGTCACTGTATAACACTGGGGTACAGTACTGGTGGGGACAGGTCTGTCACTGTATAACACTGGGGTACAGTACAGGTGGGGACAGGTCTGTCACTGTATAACACTGGGGTACAGTACTGGTGGGGACAGGTCTGTCACTGTATAACACTGGGGTACAGTACTGGTGGGGACAGGTCTGTCACTGTATAACACTGGGGTACAGTACTGGTGGGGACAGGTCTGTCACTGTATAACACTGGGGTACAGTACAGGTGGGGACAGGTCTGTCACTGTATAACACTGGGGTACAGTACTGGTGGGGACAGGTCTGTCACTGTATAACACTGGGGTACAGTACTGGTGGGGACAGGTCTGTCACTGTATAACACTGGGGTACAGTACTGGTGGGGACAGGTCTGTCACTGTATAATACTGTGGTACAGTACTGGTGGGGACAGGTCTGTCACTGTATAACACTGGGGTACAGTACTGGTGGGGACAGGTCTGTCACTGTATAACACTGGGGTACAGTACTGGTGGGGACAGGTCTGTCACTGTATAACACTGGGGTACAGTACTGGTGGGTACAGGTCTGTCACTGTATAACACTGGGGTACAGTACTGGTGGGGACAGGTCTGTCACTGTATAACATTGGGGTACAGTACTGGTGGAGACAGGTCTGTCCTGTATAACACTGGGGTACAGTACTGGTGGGGACAGGTCTGTCCTGTATAACACTGGGGTACAGTACTGGTGGGGACAGGTCTGTCACTGTGTAACACTGGGGTACAGTACTGGTGGGGACAGGTCTGTCACTGTATAACACTGGGGTACAGTACTGGTGGGGACAGGTCTGTCACTGTATAACACTGGGGTACAGTACTGGTGGGGACAGGTCTGTCACTGTATAACACTGGGGTACAGTACTGGTGGGTACAGGTCTGTCACTGTATAACACTGGGGTACAGTACTGGTGGGGACAGGTCTGTCACTGTATAACATTGGGGTACAGTACTGGTGGAGACAGGTCTGTCCTGTATAACACTGGGGTACAGTACTGGTGGGGACAGGTCTGTCCTGTATAACACTGGGGTACAGTACTGGTGGGGACAGGTCTGTCACTGTGTAACACTGGGGTACAGTACTGGTGGGGACAGGTCTGTCACTGTATAACACTGGGGTACAGTACTGGTGGGTACAGGTCTGTCACTGTATAACACTGGGGTACAGTACTGGTGGGTACAGGTCTGTCACTGTATAACACTGGGGTACAGTACTGGTGGGGACAGGTCTGTCACTGTATAACACTGGGGTACAGTACTGGTGGGTACAGGTCTGTCACTGTATAACACTGGGGTACAGTACTGGTGGGTACAGGTCTGTCACTGTATAACACTGGGGTACAGTGCTGGTGGGTACAGGTCTGTCACTGTATAACACTGGGGTACAGTACTGGTGGGTACAGGTCTGTCACTGTATAACACTGGGGTACAGTACTGGTGGGTACAGGTCTGTCACTGTATAACACTGGGGTACAGTACTGGTGGGGACAGGTCTGTCACTGAATAACACTGGGGTACAGTACTGGTGGGTACAGGTCTGTCACTGTATAACACTGGGGTACAGTACTGGTGGGTACAGGTCTGTCACTGTATAACACTGGGGTACAGTACTGGTGGGGACAGGTCTGTCACTGTATAACACTGGGGTACAGTACTGGTGGGTACAGGTCTGTCACTGTATAACACTGGGGTACAGTACTGGTGGGTACAGGTCTGTCACTGTATAACACTGGGGTACAGTACTGGTGGGGACAGGTCTGTCACTGTATAACACTGGGGTACAGTACTGGTGGGTACAGGTCTGTCACTGTATAACACTGGGGTACAGTACTGGTGGGGACAGGTCTGTCACTGTATAACACTGGGGTACAGTACTGGTGGGGACAGGTCTGTCACTGTATAACACTGGGGTACAGTACAGGTGGGGACAGGTCTGTCACTGTATAACACTGGGGTACAGTACTGGTGGGGACAGGTCTGTCACTGTATAACACTGGGGTACAGTACTGGTGGGGACAGGTCTGTCACTGTATAACACTGGGGTACAGTACTGGTGGGGACAGGTCTGTCACTGTATAACACTGGGGTACAGTACAGGTGGGGACAGGTCTGTCACTGTATAACACTGGGGTACAGTACTGGTGGGGACAGGTCTGTCACTGTATAACACTGGGGTACAGTACTGGTGGGGACAGGTCTGTCACTGTATAACACTGGGGTACAGTACTGGTGGGGACAGGTCTGTCACTGTATAATACTGTGGTACAGTACTGGTGGGGACAGGTCTGTCACTGTATAACACTGGGGTACAGTACTGGTGGGGACAGGTCTGTCACTGTATAACACTGGGGTACAGTACTGGTGGGGACAGGTCTGTCACTGTATAACACTGGGGTACAGTACTGGTGGGTACAGGTCTGTCACTGTATAACACTGGGGTACAGTACTGGTGGGGACAGGTCTGTCACTGTATAACATTGGGGTACAGTACTGGTGGAGACAGGTCTGTCCTGTATAACACTGGGGTACAGTACTGGTGGGGACAGGTCTGTCCTGTATAACACTGGGGTACAGTACTGGTGGGGACAGGTCTGTCACTGTGTAACACTGGGGTACAGTACTGGTGGGGACAGGTCTGTCACTGTATAACACTGGGGTACAGTACTGGTGGGGACAGGTCTGTCACTGTATAACACTGGGGTACAGTACTGGTGGGGACAGGTCTGTCACTGTATAACACTGGGGTACAGTACTGGTGGGTACAGGTCTGTCACTGTATAACACTGGGGTACAGTACTGGTGGGGACAGGTCTGTCACTGTATAACATTGGGGTACAGTACTGGTGGAGACAGGTCTGTCCTGTATAACACTGGGGTACAGTACTGGTGGGGACAGGTCTGTCCTGTATAACACTGGGGTACAGTACTGGTGGGGACAGGTCTGTCACTGTGTAACACTGGGGTACAGTACTGGTGGGGACAGGTCTGTCACTGTATAACACTGGGGTACAGTACTGGTGGGTACAGGTCTGTCACTGTATAACACGGGGGTACAGTACTGGTGGGACAGGTCTGTCACTGTATAACACTGGGGTACAGTACTGGTGGGGACAGGTCTGTCACTGAATAACACTGGGGTACAGTACTGGTGGGTACAGGTCTGTCACTGTATAACACTGGGGTACAGTACTGGTGGGTACAGGTCTGTCACTGTATAACACTGGGGTACAGTACTGGTGGGGACAGGTCTGTCACTGTATAACACTGGGGTACAGTACTGGTGGGTACAGGTCTGTCACTGTATAACACTGGGGTACAGTACTGGTGGGTACAGGTCTGTCACTGTATAACACTGGGGTACAGTACTGGTGGGGACAGGTCTGTCACTGTATAACACTGGGGTACAGTACTGGTGGGTACAGGTCTGTCACTGTATAACACTGGGGTACAGTACTGGTGGGGACAGGTCTGTCACTGTATAACACTGGGGTACAGTACTGGTGGGGACAGGTCTGTCACTGTATAACACTGGGGTACAGTACAGGTGGGGACAGGTCTGTCACTGTATAACACTGGGGTACAGTACTGGTGGGGACAGGTCTGTCACTGTATAACACTGGGGTACAGTACTGGTGGGGACAGGTCTGTCACTGTATAACACTGGGGTACAGTACTGGTGGGGACAGGTCTGTCACTGTATAACACTGGGGTACAGTACAGGTGGGGACAGGTCTGTCACTGTATAACACTGGGGTACAGTACTGGTGGGGACAGGTCTGTCACTGTATAACACTGGGGTACAGTACTGGTGGGGACAGGTCTGTCACTGTATAACACTGGGGTACAGTACTGGTGGGGACAGGTCTGTCACTGTATAATACTGTGGTACAGTACTGGTGGGGACAGGTCTGTCACTGTATAACACTGGGGTACAGTACTGGTGGGGACAGGTCTGTCACTGTATAACACTGGGGTACAGTACTGGTGGGGACAGGTCTGTCACTGTATAACACTGGGGTACAGTACTGGTGGGTACAGGTCTGTCACTGTATAACACTGGGGTACAGTACTGGTGGGGACAGGTCTGTCACTGTATAACATTGGGGTACAGTACTGGTGGAGACAGGTCTGTCCTGTATAACACTGGGGTACAGTACTGGTGGGGACAGGTCTGTCCTGTATAACACTGGGGTACAGTACTGGTGGGGACAGGTCTGTCACTGTGTAACACTGGGGTACAGTACTGGTGGGGACAGGTCTGTCACTGTATAACACTGGGGTACAGTACTCGTGGGGACAGGTCTGTCACTGTATAACACTGGGGTACAGTACTGGTGGGGACAGGTCTGTCACTGTATAACACTGGGGTACAGTACTGGTGGGTACAGGTCTGTCACTGTATAACACTGGGGTACAGTACTGGTGGGGACAGGTCTGTCACTGTATAACATTGCGGTACAGTACTGGTGGAGACAGGTCTGTCCTGTATAACACTGGGGTACAGTACTGGTGGGGACAGGTCTGTCCTGTATAACACTGGGGTACAGTACTGGTGGGGACAGGTCTGTCACTGTGTAACACTGGGGTACAGTACTGGTGGGGACAGGTCTGTCACTGTATAACACTGGGGTACAGTACTGGTGGGTACAGGTCTGTCACTGTATAACACGGGGGTACAGTACTGGTGGGACAGGTCTGTCACTGTATAACACTGGGGTACAGTACTGGTGGGGACAGGTCTGTCACTGTATAACACTGGGGTACAGTACTGGTGGGGACAGGTCTGTCACTGTATAACACTGGGGTACAGTACTGGTGGGGTACAGGTCTGTCACTGTATAACACTGGGGTACAGTACTGGTGGGTACAGGTCTGTCACTGTATAACACTAAGGTACAGTACTGGTGGGGACAGGTCTGTCACTGTATAACACTGGGGTACAGTACTGGTGGGGTACAGGTCTGTCACTGTATAACACTGGGGTACAGTACTGGTGGGTACAGGTCTGTCACTGTATAACACTAAGGTACAGTACTGGTGGGGACAGGTCTGTCACTGTATAACACTGGGGTACAGTACTGGTGGGGTACAGGTCTGTCACTGTATAACACTGGGGTACAGTACTGGTGGGTACAGGTCTGTCACTGTATAACACTGGGGTACAGTGCTGGTGGGTACTGGTCTGTCACTGTATAATACTGGGGTACAGTGCTGGTGGGTACAGGTCTGTCACTGTGTAACACTGGGGTACAGTACTGGTGGGTACAGGTCTGTCACTGTATAACACTGGGGTACAGTACTGGTGGGGACAGGTCTGTCACTGTATAACACTGGGGTACAGTACTGGTGGGTACAGGTCTGTCACTGTATAACACTGGGGTACAGTACTGGTGGGTACAGGTCTGTCACTGTATAACACTGGGGTACAGTACTGGTGGGGACAGGTCTGTCACTGTATAACACTGGGGTACAGTACTGGTGGGTACAGGTCTGTCACTGTATAACACTGGGGTACAGTACTGGTGGGGACAGGTCTGTCACTGTATAACACTGGGGTACAGTACTGGTGGGTACAGGTCTGTCACTGTATAACACTGGGGTACAGTACTGGTGGGTACAGGTCTGTCACTGTATAACACTGGGGTACAGTGCTGGTGGGTACAGGTCTGTCACTGTATAACACTGGGGTACAGTACTGGTGGGTACAGGTCTGTCACTGTATAACACTGGGGTACAGTACTGGTGGGTACAGGTCTGTCACTGTATAACACTGGGGTACAGTACTGGTGGGGACAGGTCTGTCACTGAATAACACTGGGGTACAGTACTGGTGGGTACAGGTCTGTCACTGTATAACACTGGGGTACAGTACTGGTGGGGACAGGTCTGTCACTGTATAACACTGGGGTACAGTACTGGTGGGTACAGGTCTGTCACTGTATAACACTGGGGTACAGTACTGGTGGGTACAGGTCTGTCTCTGTATAACACTGGGGTACAGTACTGGTGGGGACAGGTCTGTCACTGTATAACACTGGGGTACAGTACTGGTGGGTACAGGTCTGTCACTGTATAACACTGGGGTACAGTACTGGTGGGGACAGGTCTGTCACTGTATAACACTGGGGTACAGTACTGGTGGGGACAGGTCTGTCACTGTATAACACTGGGGTACAGTACAGGTGGGGACAGGTCTGTCACTGTATAACACTGGGGTACAGTACTGGTGGGGACAGGTCTGTCACTGTATAACACTGGGGTACAGTACTGGTGGGGACAGGTCTGTCACTGTATAACACTGGGGTACAGTACTGGTGGGGACAGGTCTGTCACTGTATAACACTGGGGTACAGTACAGGTGGGGACAGGTCTGTCACTGTATAACACTGGGGTACAGTACTGGTGGGGACAGGTATGTCACTGTATAACACTGGGGTACAGTACTGGTGGGGACAGGTCTGTCACTGTATAATACTGGGGTACAGTACTGGTGGGGACAGGTCTGTCACTGTATAATACTGTGGTACAGTACTGGTGGGGACAGGTCTGTCACTGTATAACACTGGGGTACAGTACTGGTGGGGACAGGTCTGTCACTGTATAACACTGGGGTACAGTACTGGTGGGGACAGGTCTGTCACTGTATAACACTGGGGTACAGTACTGGTGGGTACAGGTCTGTCACTGTATAACACTGGGGTACAGTACTGGTGGGGACAGGTCTGTCACTGTATAACATTGGGGTACAGTACTGGTGGAGACAGGTCTGTCCTGTATAACACTGGGGTACAGTACTGGTGGGGACAGGTCTGTCCTGTATAACACTGGGGTACAGTACTGGTGGGGACAGGTCTGTCACTGTGTAACACTGGGGTACAGTACTGGTGGGGACAGGTCTGTCACTGTATAACACTGGGGTACAGTACTGGTGGGTACAGGTCTGTCACTGTATAACACTGGGGTACAGTACTGGTGGGTACAGGTCTGTCACTGTATAACACTGGGGTACAGTACTGGTGGGGACAGGTCTGTCACTGTATAACACTGGGGTACAGTACTGGTGGGGACAGGTCTGTCACTGTATAACACTGGGGTACAGTACTGGTGGGGTACAGGTCTGTCACTGTATAACACTGGGGTACAGTACTGGTGGGTACAGGTCTGTCACTGTATAACACTAAGGTACAGTACTGGTGGGGACAGGTCTGTCACTGTATAACACTGGGGTACAGTACTGGTGGGGTACAGGTCTGTCACTGTATAACACTGGGGTACAGTACTGGTGGGTACAGGTCTGTCACTGTATAACACTAAGGTACAGTACTGGTGGGGACAGGTCTGTCACTGTATAACACTGGGGTACAGTACTGGTGGGGTACAGGTCTGTCACTGTATAACACTGGGGTACAGTACTGGTGGGTACAGGTCTGTCACTGTATAACACTGGGGTACAGTGCTGGTGGGTACTGGTCTGTCACTGTATAATACTGGGGTACAGTGCTGGTGGGTACAGGTCTGTCACTGTATAACACTGGGGTACAGTACTGGTGGGTACAGGTCTGTCACTGTATAACACTGGGGTACAGTACTGGTGGGGACAGGACTGTCACTGTATAACACTGGGGTACAGTACTGGTGGGTACAGGTCTGTCACTGTATAACACTGGGGTACAGTACTGGTGGGTACAGGTCTGTCACTATATAACACTGGGGTACAGTACTGGTGGGGACAGGTCTGTCACTGTATAACACTGGGGTACAGTACTGGTGGGTACAGGTCTGTCACTGTATAACACTGGGGTACAGTACTGGTGGGGACAGGTCTGTCACTGTATAACACTGGGGTACAGTACTGGTGGGTACAGGTCTGTCACTGTATAACACTGGGGTACAGTACTGGTGGGTACAGGTCTGTCACTGTATAACACTGGGGTACAGTGCTGGTGGGTACAGGTCTGTCACTGTATAACACTGGGGTACAGTACTGGTGGGTACAGGTCTGTCACTGTATAACACTGGTGTACAGTACTGGTGGGTACAGGTCTGTCACTGTATAACACTGGGGTACAGTACTGGTGGGGACAGGTCTGTCACTGAATAACACTGGGGTACAGTACTGGTGGGTACAGGTCTGTCACTGTATAACACTGGGGTACAGTACTGGTGGGTACAGGTCTGTCACTGTATAACACTGGGGTACAGTACTGGTGGGGACAGGTCTGTCACTGTATAACACTGGGGTACAGTACTGGTGGGTACAGGTCTGTCACTGTATAACACTGGGGTACAGTACTGGTGGGTACAGGTCTGTCACTGTATAACACTGGGGTACAGTACTGGTGGGGACAGGTCTGTCACCGTATAACACTGGGGTACAGTACTGGTGGGTACAGGTCTGTCACTGTATAACACTGGGGTACAGTACTGGTGAGTACAGGTCTGTCACTGTATAACACTGGGGTACAGTGCTGGTGGGTACAGGTCTGTCACTGTATAACACTGTGGTACAGTACTGGTGGGTTCAGGTCTGTCACTGTATAACACTGGGGTACAGTACTGGTGGGGACAGGTCTGTCACTGTATAACACTGGGGTACAGTACTGGTGGGTACAGGTCTGTCACTGTATAACACTGGGGTACAGTACTGGGGGGGACAGGTCTGTCACTGTATAACACTGGGGTACAGTACTGGCGGGTACAGGTCTGTCACTGTATAACAATGGGGTACAGTACTAGTGGGTACAGGTCTGTCACTGTATAACACTGGGGTACAGTACTGGTGGGTACAGGTCTGTCACTGTATAACACTGGGGTACAGTACTGGGGGGGACAGGTCTGTCACTGTATAACACTGGGGTACAGTACTGGCGGGTACAGGTCTGTCACTGTATAACACCGGGGTACAGTACTGGTGGGTACAGGTCTGTCACTGTATAACACTGGGGTACAGTACTGGTGGGTACAGGTCTGTCACTGTATAACACTGGGGTACAGTACTGGTGAGTACAGGTCTGTCACTGTATAACACTGGGGTACAGTACTGGTGGGGTACAGGTCTGTCAATGTATAACACTGGGGTACAGTACTGGTGAGTACAGGTCTGTCACTGTATAACACTGGGGTACAGTACTGGTGAGTACAGGTCTGTCACTGTGTATCACTGGGGTACAGTACTGGCGGGTACAGGTCTGTCACTGTGTAACACTGGGGTACAGTACTGGAGGGTACAGGTCTGTCACTGTATAACACTGGGGTACAGTACTGGCGGGTACAGGTCTGTCACTGTATAACACTGGGGTACAGTACTAGTGGGTACAGGTCTGTCACTGTATAACACTGGGGTACAGTACTAGTGGGTACAGGTCTGTCACTGTATAACACTGGGGTACAGTACTGGTGGGGACAGGTCTGTCACTGTATAACACTGAGGTACAGTACTGGTGAGTACAGGTCTGTCACTGTATAACACTGAGGTACAGTACTGGTGGGTACAGGTCTGTCACTGTATAACACTGGGGTACAGTACTGGTGGGTACAGGTCTGTCACTATATAACACTGAGGTACAGTACTGGTGAGTACAGGTCTGTCACTGTATAACACAGGGGTACAGTACTGGTGGGGACAGGTCTGTCACTGTATAACACTGAGGTACAGTACTGGTGGGTACAGGTCTGTCACTGTATAACACTGGGGTACAGTACTGGTGGGTACAGGTCTGTCACTGTATAACACTGAGGTACAGTACTGGTGGGTACAGGTATGTCACTGTATAACACTGGGGTACAGTACTGGTGGGTACAGGTCTGTCACTGTATAACACTGGGGTACAGTACTGGAGGGTACAGGTCTGTCACTGTATAACACTGGGGTACAGTACTGGTGGGTACAGGTCTGTCACTGTATAACACTGGGGTACAGTACTGGTGGGTACAGGTCTGTCACTGTATAACACTGGGGTACAGTACTGGAGGGTACAGGTCTGTCACTGTATAACACTGGGGTACAGTACTGGTGGGGTACAGGTCTGTCACTGTATAACACTGGGGTACAGTACTGGTGGGTACAGGTCTGTCACTGTATAACACTGGGGTACAGTACTGGTGGGTACAGGTCTGTCACTGTATAACACTGGGGTACAGTACTGGTGGGTGCAGGTCTGTCACTGTATAACACTGGGGTA